>NW_007731599.1:127670-133415 GCF_000696425.1 Galeopterus variegatus
GGTTGAGATCCCCTTACTGGTCATCTTTTGTAAAAAAAAAAAAAAAAAAAAAAAATTAAAAATGAGCAAAGGATCTGAATAGAAACTTTTCCAAAGATGATATACAAATGGGCGATAAGCACATGAAAATATGCTCAACATCATTAGTCATCAGGCAAATGCAATTCAAAACCGCAAGATACAACTTTACATCCATGAGCATGACCATAATTAAAAAGACAGGTTATGATAAATATTGGTGGGGGTGTGGAGAAATTGGAACCTTTATACATTGGTGGTGGGAATGTAAAATGGTGCAGCTGCTTTGGAAAACAGTTTGTCAGTTCCTCAAAAATTCAAACATAGAGTTACCATTTGACCCAGCAATACCACTCCTAGGTATATTCTCCAGGGAAATGAAAACATATTCACAAAAAAACCAAGCATATTTGTTGCAACTTTATTCATAGTAGCTAAAAACTGGAAACAACTACCAACCAAAGAATGGACAAATTATCATATTTTCATGCAGTGGAATATGACTCAACAACAAAAATAAATGAACTGGTACATATAACAAGGTGAGTGATTCTCAAAACCATGATGTTGAGTAAAACAAGACAGACCAAAAAATACATATGACTCCATTATATGAAATTCAAAACAAGAAAATTAATGTGATGGAAGTCAGAATAGTGATTGCTGATTGGGGAGAAGGGTGGATTGACTAGAAAGGGACAGAAAGCCAGACCAAAAAATACATATGACTCCATTATATGAAATTCAAAACAAGAAAATTAATGTGATAGAAGTCAGAATAGTGATTGCTGATTGGGGAGAAGGGTGGATTGACTAGAAAGGGACAGAAAGGAAATTTCTGGGTGATGAAATATTCTAGATCTGGTTTTGGGTGGTAGTTACAGGATATATAAAATTGACAAAACTTATCGAACTGAAAACTTAAGATACGTGCACTGTATTGTATGTAAAGGAACACAATGAGTCTTGATAATTCCCCACCTTGTACCTCTTGCCATTCAATGATCACTGCTCACTGCTTCCCTTCCACCAGCAGTGCATCCAATAGACCACGTGGGGGCACCCACACCTACAGTGACTAATACTTGCTTGGCTAATTCTCCACCAGCGAGGTTGCTTGGCCCACAGCTAGGAATGCTGGGTACTGCGCAGCTTGCTGGACTACACACAACCCAGCTTCATCACCACCTCTTGCAGCTTAGCCAGCAGCTCTGAACACAGAATCCAGAACACTGCCCACTGCTCTCTGGTTGAGTTAGAACAGGAATAGTGCAGCCAGGAGTGCCATCCAAAACTGCTCCCACTAACTACTTGGAAAGAAAAAATGCCCTCCACAAGTCCCAGCCTGGGTCTGGCCCTAGTGAACACTCACCTCGGGCACTGGGCAAGCCCCTGGATGCAAAATCGACAGGACACAGTCTAGTCCTCACCCACCTGACCACTTGGTTACATTGCAAACCCAGTCTTGCTTTTACCTGCACTATCTCCATTCCTTCTTAGCTTGACGTCTGCTACCCTGGCAACCTGGCCCCTCCCAGGTCCTCACCTACATCTGAGGTGCCGAGTGCTTCCAAAGCTTTGTCTCTGGTCTGAATTCTCTTCTGTACTCCAGGCCCATTCCCAACTGAACTCCACATCATATGCCTATATCTATACCTCCTCCTGTATCCAGCCTGCAAAAATGGCTCTATTGTCAGTAATAACACAGGTTATCATGTATCTCCTGATATGATTCACTGACTTCTGTGATATTCTTACCAAACATGCAAACCTTCAATCTAGTCATGAGACAAACCTCAACTGAGGGACATTCTACAAAATAACTGACAAGTACTGCATTGGAGCTGGCTAGATAGCTCAATGTGTTAGAGCATGGTGCTGATAACACCAAGTTCAAGGGTTCGGATCCCTGTACTGATCAGGCACCACCCCCCCAAAAAAAAGAAACCAAGAGTGCATCAACCTCAATCACCCAACCCTGACTCCTGGAAGTTAAGTCCCATCAATTCTGCTTCCCCGTATCTTCAGAATCAAGGTTCTTTTTTGCATCCCCACATCCACTACCCTATTCCATCATCCATCATCAATTTTACTGCTATAGCCTTCCCAAAGTCATCACATCCTCCATTCTTTCCCCACCTGAAACCCACCCAAGCCATTTTCCTCCAAGCAGCCACAGGGGTCTTAATCATGTCACTCCCCTACTTAGGACCCTCCTGAGGCCCCTCACTCCTCCTGTGGATACACACCCTCTTCCCGGCTTGGCACTCAGCTCTCCTGGCCTCAGCCCAGGTCACTTCTCCAGCCTCACCTTTTTGTTTGTTTTGGTGGCTGGCCTGTACAGAGATCAAACCCTGGACCTTGGTGTTATCAGCACGATGTCAGCACGATGCTCTAACCAACCAAACTAATCAGCTAGCTCCAGCCTTACCTTTTGCACACCCTCCCTCACAAGCTCTCCAGCCACCCAAAACTGCTTCCAGTCCTAAGATTTCAGATTCTCTTCCACTTTCTTCCTTTTGCACATACTGTTCCTTCTGCCCAGAACACTCTCTCTTCTCCTCACCTGACCCCCATCTCTGTCCCTTTGCTGGAAACTTACTCTTCCTGGGACTGGGGTCCAGAAGACCCTCTCAAGTGGAGGCTGCTCTTTCTCCACCCTCCAGGTACAACAGGGTCAGGAGGAGCACCCCATGACCACCACCCTCAAGCACACCATGTCCTGTGTTTCTTGACTTCCCACCCTCTGTCCTACATTGTTTCTGACAACAGCCGGGCCTTTGCTCATGTTTTTCCTCTGGCTGGATGATTCCTACTCATCCTTTGAGTGCCCACATAGGACTCACTCCTCTGGACACCTCCCTGGATTAGTTAGATGCCTCTGCTTGGTCTCACTCCCTCCTCCCTGCCACCAAGTGCTGCGTTGTTTACCTATGTGCCTGATTCCCCATGACACTGAGTTCAGTTCACATCTGTATTGCTTGTCATCACCCCAAAGCCAGTGTCAAGGAAAGGTGACCGTGGTTGAGTGGTGTGGTATGTTTGTAAATGTCTAACAACTGGATCTTCAGGGAAAACTATATATATATAATATATGTGCACATGTTTATTATAAATTTTACTGATATAAAAGATGTTTAACACACAACTCACACATAATATACAATATTCTTTATTATAAATTCCATATAATCCATATAACCAATTAAACCACACAGAATGCTTTTGTTGATTTTTGTTGAATTCTTGTATCTGTAGTCAACCTATGATTGCATCTGATGAATGAGTGTAGATAATTCACAAAACAACAAATCAAGCTCTGTACTTGTAGAGCTTGCTAATTTCCATTATGTAAATACTTCCATCACCACTGCTTCTAGCTAACAATGTGACATCACTGAAAGCAGAGTTGGGCAGAGATGCGGCATAGCACACCATTACATAGTATTTCCACCACACCAATGCAAGAAATGCAAATAACTTCAAGAGCATGAATAACAGTAAAATGTAGGGAAGTCATTAGAAAGTGGTGCATTTTGGGGCCAAGCCCGTGGCGCACTCGGGAGAGTGCGGCACTGGGAGCGCAGCAGCACTCCCGCCGCGGGTTCAGATCCTATATAGGGTAAATGTCTAACAACTGGATCTTCAGGGAAAACTATATATATATAATATATGTGCACATGTTTATTATAAATTTTACTGATATAAAAGATGTTTAACACACAACTCACACATAATATACAATATTCTTTATTATAAATTCCATATAATCCATATAACCAATTAAACCACACAGAATGCTTTTGTTGATTTTTGTTGAATTCTTGTATCTGTAGTCAACCTATGATTGCATCTGATGAATGAGTGTAGATAATTCACAAAACAACAAATCAAGCTCTGTACTTGTAGAGCTTGCTAATTTCCATTATGTAAATACTTCCATCACCACTGCTTCTAGCTAACAATGTGACATCACTGAAAGCAGAGTTGGGCAGAGATGCGGCATAGCACACCATTACATAGTATTTCCACCACACCAATGCAAGAAATGCAAATAACTTCAAGAGCATGAATAACAGTAAAATGTAGGGAAGTCATTAGAAAGTGGTGCATTTTGGGGCCGAGCCCGTGGCGCATTCGGGAGAGTGCGGCACTGGGAGCGCAGCAGCACTCCCGCCGCGGGTTCAGATCCTATATAGGGATGACCGGTGCGCTCAAAGCACTCACTGGCTGAGCACGGTGCGGCCGGTCTCAAAAAAATAAAAAGGACAAAAAAGAAAAAAAAAGAAAGTGGTGCATTTTGAATATTCATCACCTTTGTTTTAATATACTTTATTTAATTGTAAGTTTATGTAATTAAATTTTTAATAATGGCTATGTTTAACAACCAGCTCACAAAATTGAAAATTAACAATTTACTCTCATGAGCCAGTACGAGCTGCTTCTAGCACACCACCACTTTGGCCCCTGGCCCCCAATTTCCTCCCCAAGCCCAATCTTGCTGCCAGTATAGGAGACTTCTGAGTTCACTGGATGACTCACCTCATTCCTCAGGTTGTGATTCTTCCTTGACTCCAGTGACCTTTGTCTCTCCTTCAGCCACCTGCTCCCCTGGCCTCATCATAGATCTTGTCATCACCAGGAAGTGTTTCACCCAAGAATCGCATCTTCCCCTCACTTCTGGACTACAGACTCCTCTTCTTCCAGCCCTCTCAACCTCCCTGTGCATGTCCTTCGACCTTGAAGAACACCATTCCCTGAGCCCTCACTTGGTCTCTGTTTATCTGCTTCCTCCTGATCCTTGGACCATCCCTCCTCCTTGTTTATCCTTCTGCTGAATCTACACTGAAGCCTTTAGTGGTGGTTAATTTTAGGAGTCAGCTTGATCAGATTAAGGGATACCTAGAAACCTGGTAAAGCAATCTTTTGGGGTGTGTCTATGAGGGTGCTTCCAGAAGAGATTAGCATGAGAGCCTGAGTGGACTAGGTGGGAAAGATCCACCCTCAATATGGGTGGGCACCATCCAGTCCATTTGGGACCTAGAGAGAATAGAATGGAGTTAAAAGTGAATTTCTCTATCCACTGGAGCTGGAATAAACTCCTTCCTTCCTTCCTTCCTTCTGTGGACATCAGAACTCGAGACTGTTCAGTATCTGGGTTCTAGGACTAACACCAGTGGCACCCCTGGCTCTCAGACCTTTGACCTTGAATTGAGAATCACACCACTGGCTTCCCTGGTTCTTAGGCTTCTGAACTTGGAATGAGACATGCTACCTTAATCCAGTTTGCAGGAAAAATTATATGTATTTTGACATTTTGTTTTAACTTAAAACATAAGCATGTACTGACTTGCCAATCTTTTGAAGTAATGCCAAGGCTTTTTCTCTGAGTATGGATCTGATGATTGTAATTTCACATTTTTTTCTTACATAACAGTGTTCATAACAAATTATCTACACATCTATGTTCTATAAAGTAAGTAAGAGCTTTAGGATGCTTGCAAAGCAATCTGAGTGCAGACTTGGGTTTCTACTGAGTTTCCCCAGTCTTTTACAGTAGTCTCTCCAAGCCATACTCAACAACTTTTTCTTTTTCTTTTTTTTTTTAAGTTGTGGAGCAAAAAAACACATAACCTAAAATTTACCATCTTTTTTTTTTTTTTTTTTTTTTTTTTTTAAAAAAAGATGACCGGTAAGGGGATCTTAACCCTTGACTTGGTGTTGTCA
>NW_007731599.1:134242-135246 GCF_000696425.1 Galeopterus variegatus
GGGCCGGCCCTAAAATTTACCATCTTAACATTTTTTTTTTAGACTAGTTGAGTGCAGTAGTGAGGAGGGAAAGAGTAGAATAAGGAGTTCAATCTATAACTGACTGTGAACAATCAGTTGAAATAACTTACTACCCTCGGACCAGCCTTCTTAACCATTTTTAAGTGTACAGTTCAGTAGTATTAAGTACAAGGGGTCTTCAAAACGTTCATGGACAAATTTGTATTATCTTTTCATTTTTCCATGAACTTTTTTTTTTAGGAGAGAGTGCAAACACAGTCCCCCACTACCACAAATTATGCAGTCGAATTTCCCACATTTGGGGAAATTGTAGGAGTCAACACAATGGATAAGCCTTGCCCTGGGAAAACCACCTTTTTCCATGAACCAAATATTTTCTATAAACTTTTTGAAGTACCCTTGTATATTCACATTGTTGTGCAACAGATCTGCAGAACGTTTTCATCCTCCAAAACTGAAACTCTGTACCCATTAAACAAGTCCCCATTTCTCCCTCCCCCGAGCCCTTGGTAAGCACCGTTTACATTCCATTTCTATGAATTTAACTACTCAATGTACCTCATTGTATTAGTCCATTTTCCGTTGCTGACAACAGAATACCTGAAACTGGGTAATGTGTAAGAAATTAAATTTTTTTTTCTTACAATTTCGAAGGCTGGAAAGTCCAAGGTCGAGGGAGTACATCTGGTGAAGTCCTTCTTAGTGGGGTTTCTCTACAGGGTCCCGTGGAGACGCAAGATACCACATAGTGAGAGCTGAGCTAGAGAGTGCCAAAATGCTCACTTGCTCTCCTTATAAAGCCCCTGGTGAGGCCGGCCTGTGGCTCACTCAGTAGAGCGCGGTGCTGACAACACCAAGCCAAGGGTTGAAATCCCCTTACCGGTCATCTTTTTTTTTTTTCCTTTTTGTCTTTTTTCGTGTCCGGCAACGGATCGCAACCCTCAGTGTCGCGCCCATACCGGACCGGGACCGGCAACGGGATC
>NW_007731599.1:135984-142093 GCF_000696425.1 Galeopterus variegatus
TCCGAACCCTCGGCGGGAGCGCCACCACGCTCCCAAGCGGCGCACTGTAGCAGTGCGCCCCTGGGCCGGCCCCCGGTCATCTTTTAAAAAAAAAAAAAAAGCCCCTGGTGCCTCTCCTGTGATAACCATTCATCCATTAACCCATTGATCCATGAATGGATTGATCCATGAACCATTTAATCTATTCATGAATGCCTGGCTATCATGGTCTTATTCCCTCTTAAAGGCTCCACCTTTCAAGACCATATTGGGAATTAAGCTCCAACATGCGCTTGGGAGAACATTCAAATCACAGCAGTTATATAAGTGGAATCATACAGTATTTTTCTTTTTGGAAACAACCTTTTTTTTTTTAGTGACTACCTTTTTCAAAACTTTCTAAAACAATCAGCTTAATTTTAATATAAATAAAAACTCACTTTCATTTTGCACTCATTTTTATGGTTTAGTTATGGCTTAATTAAATTATGCAATTACAATAACACGTACAACAGGCATAAACAGGTTTGGAAATGTGTTAGACTCCTCAGAGAGGATGGGATCCCAAGATGGGATTAAATATGTAAGACGTTGTTAGGAGAACCATCTGTTAGAGAAAATGGGGAAGGAGCTGGAAGAGGCCGGGAGAGACATCACAGCATGATAAGAGGCTGACCCTGAGTGAAGGAGAGAGGGAAGGAAGTTGGGTTGAAACATGTTAGACTGCAGTGTAGTTCTAAGAAAAGTTCAGCAAGGCCACTGGGGTATCCTCAGCTAAGTCACCCATTTTCCATCCATCTCCCAGGGATGGGCTGGCCTGCTTTAGTATCCCATCTGCACTCCATCATTAGCCAGTCCACAGGAAATATGGCCTTGGCACAAATGCGGTGAAGGATTTCAGTGTCAGCAGCTAGAGCCCTTGGTTAATTACCTCTCTGAAGTCAGAGATTTGAGAAGCCGAATATTCTCACAGCTATCAAGGTAACAAACACAGCTGATTCTTAGTGTATCAGGTATGGATTTAGCTTCACTGCATGTAACAGAAAATGCAAATAACAATGGCTTAAACATGATAGCTCTTCTTTTCTCACATAACGAAGAGTCCGAAATAGGTGAGTTGGCTCAGTGACATTATGATGCAGGGTAGAGATCTCTGACATGCTCTTGGTCTTTCCCTCAGAGTTTCGAGATGGCTTCTCAACTCCAGCCATCATGGCCACATGGCAGACAGCTGGAAGAAGGAAGGGCAAAGGGAGAATGGGCATGCCAGCTGAGTCTGCAGCCCCATGTAATCAGCCATCCAAAAAGCCCTACCCAACAATTTCCATTTATCTTTCATGGGCCTGTCTGTCAGGCCAATTGACTGTCACATAGTCACTCCTATTTGGCAAGGAAGGCTGGGAAATGCCTTCTAGCTGGGCATTTTGCCTCTGGCTGTAAAATCGGGGTCGCAGTAGTAAGGAAGAAAGGGCAAGTGATACTGAGGAGAGTACCAGCAGTGTCTGCCACACCCGGTGAGCACAAACACTCTAGAGAGTGGCCTGCTATTAAATAATCACATTCTGTGTGCTGTCTGCAGAGGCAAAGGAGAGTTCAGCTCACCCAATGGCTCTGCCATGGAGGTGGGGGTGAGCACACACACTGGGTAATTTTTATTTCACCAGAATGTGAGCTCCACTGAGCAGGAACTATTTTCGGGTGTTCACTGCCATATTCCCAGCACCTACAACACTGCCTGCCATGTAATAGAGGCTCAATAAATTTTTTTTTTTTTTTTTTAAAAGATGACCGGTAAGGGGATCTAAACCCTTGACTTGGTGTTGTCAGCACCACGCTCAGCCAGTGAGCGAACCAGCCATCCCTATATGGGATCCGAACCCGGGGCCTTGGTGTTATCAGCACCGCACTCTACCGAGTGAGCCACGGGCCGGCCCTCAATAAATATTTTTGAATGAATGATTAATAATAGCATTGACCTGGCCGGTGCTGGTAACACCAAGGTCCAGGGTTTGATCCCTGCATGCACAGGCCAGCCGCCAAAAAAAAAAAAGAAAGAAAGAAAGGTGTTTCCTTCCCTGTCTATCCTCTTAATAACTCCTATCACCTAATTTCCTTGAATGTGGAACCTGCAAAAAAGACCCTTAGGGATAATCCTTCCCCAATATTGCTCATTTCATTCACTTTCAGCAGGTAACATCCACATCTTCAAGGGGATAAATTTACTAACATACATCTGTATCCATTCCTCCTTCCTACCCATCTCAGAGGAAGAGACATCTCCCCCAACTCCTCCCAGGCTAAGGCCAGTCCCGCAACTGTGCTCTGATTTCCACCTCTTCTTATCTGCTCAGGGATTTTGATCCACCAATTATCCTCTTTACCCAGTGCTTTCAACTTTTCCTTCTTTCCTTTATTTATTCTTTAAATATCTCCCAACAGAAAAAACAAAACTGTTATCCCCCAGTCCATAGCCCACTCAAGTATTGTTTAACACTTATGCCTGGGTGATTTCAGCCACTCCAAAGGCAGTTAAGTACCCACTGTGTGCTGAAGATTCCTTGATCAGCCAGAGTTCTTGGCTGTAAGTGTGAAGAAGCCAACTCTGGCTAATGAGAGAAGAAAAGGTATTTACTAGAAGGGTATTAGGTAAGTCATAAAAGTAACTCCCTTGCTCCGATTCAAGATCTATCAGTCATAGCTCTGATCATTATCTGGCCTCCCATGGACCTTTCCTAGGGGTGTGATCAATCTGTGGTCCCTTTGATAGTTTGTGTCTGGTTTATCCACTGGTCTACTCATATTCTGGGTGTACTTTGAAAGGATAATGATAATTTCACTAACTTAATGCCACTCTTTGCCCCTCTTTGAGGATGCAGCAGATTATATTCTCTAAAAATGACCATAGTAATATTTTTTTGGGGGGGGGTTTTTTGCGGCTGGCCGGTATGGGGATCCGAACCCATGACCTTGGTGTTATAAAACTGACAGTAATATTTCTATTCCAACATGTCTGTCCAGAACCTTGTCATTCCCCATCAAGAAATGAGGACTATTCCCTTTTCCCTCGAACCTGGGCAGGGCTCTATGACTTCCTTGATAAACAGAAGTGACATTGTGTGACACCCAAGGCTGGGTCATAAAATGCAATATAAATGTACTTCATGGAAAGGTTCATATTATCTTTTAATTCTATTTTTCCACAAACTTTTTTGGTTTTATTTTTTGGTTTTTGACTGCCAGCTAGTATAGGGATCAAACCCTGGATCTTGATGTTATCAGCACCACACTCTGACCAGCTGAGCTGTATTAGTCCATTTTCTGTTGCTATAACAGAATACCTGAGACTGGGTGATTTATAAAGAAAATGAAATTTATTGCTTACAGTTTCTGAAGCTAGGAAGTCCAAAGTCCATCTGGAGGTGGCGACAGTGACCCGGGGGTTTCATATTGCAAGATGGCGAAAGCGGAGAGAACAAAGACAGATGGACTGTCCTCTTCTTTTAGAGCCCTCAGAAGGGCTGGCCTGTGTCTCACTTGGGAGAGTGTGGTGCTGATAATACCAAGGCCAAGGCCACAGGTTCGGGTCCCTATATAGGGATGGCTGGTTAGCCCACTTGGGAGAGCGTGGTGCTGACCACACCAAGTCAAGGATTAAGGTTCCTTAACTGGTCATCTTTTTAAAAAATAATGAATAAATAAATAAATAAAGCCCTCAGAACCATGCCCCAACCACCATTTTTAATCCTTTCACTACTGCATGGTCCTGCAATCTGATCACTTCTTCAAGGCTCCACCTTTCAATTACCATAATAGGATTTCCCACCCTCTTAACAGTCACAGTGGGGGCCAAGTTTCTTTCTTTTTTTTTAAAGGGATCCAAACCCCTGGCCTTGGTGTTATCAGTACCACACTTTCCCAAGTGAGCCATGGGCCGGCCCTGGGGGGCCAAGTTTCTAATACACAAAACTTGGGAGACAATTCAAGCTTCAATAGTTTGGGGGGGACATAATTCAGTCCAGTACATGAGCTAACCAGCCAGCCCTCACAAACCTTTTGAAGTACCCTCATGGTTCATGCCTGGATTTCTCTCTTTTATTTGATGCTAGCCCTTGGAATCCAGCTACCATGTAAGGAAGCCTAGACTAATCCAAGCAGAAAGACCACATGGAGAAGCCCACGTGGAGATTTGAGGCTTTTAGAAAATGACCAGCATCAACCAACAAACATGCAAGTGAACAAGCTTTCAGGTTATTCCAGCCCTCAACCTTCAAGTATACCAGCTGAAAACCTACACATCATGCAGAAGAGACAAGCCATCCTCACTATACCCTGCCTAAATTCCTGACCCATAGAATCTGTGAGCATAATAAATGGTTGTTCTATACAACTAAGTTTAGATAACTTGTTATGAAGCACTTGCAAATTGCTTGCTCTTTGTTTTGGTGGCTGGCCAGTCGAGAGCTGAACCCTATACCTTAGTGTTACAAGGCTATGCACTAACCAACTGAGCTAACAGGCCAGCCTTAGCACTTGATAACCGAAACAGAGGTCTCGGCATCCTATGTGAGCTTTCCAAAGTACTAACCTAATAAATACAGGCTTGACTTAAGTCCTGCAATGATTCCTTAGGCTAAAGTCAAAGCTGGTGAACCCTCCAGGGTACTAAAAGAGATCTCAGCAATCACCTGGCCTTCTTCCCTCCAGGTTATGAACCAGCCAGCTTTGGGATTCAGCTGACGGACAGAAGCAATCCCAAAGTAGGCTAATAAGAAGAAAGCAGTAATAGTTACGCATGGGCAGTGCCTAGTTCTTGACATTCTTCTCGAATGAACAGAGGCCATATAAACACCAGCAAAAGCCCAGCCTCTTTCCCTTGCACTCCCAACCCCCAGCCATAAAAAGCCCCTGGTCAGGAAGGGTTTCCAGATGAACTTAAAAGTTTCAAGTAGAAGTTGCAACCTTGGGCCAAACTGACCTGCAGAAATGTTGTGTTTTAAAAGCATGAGTTAGAGGGCCGGCCCGTGGCTCACTTGGGGGGGCATGGTGCTGACAACACCAAGTCAAGGGTTAAGATCCCCTTACTGGTCATCTTTGAAAAAAACAAACAAACCATGAGTTAGTTGATGTGGTGGATTGCCGCAGAGATGGCTGCCAACAGTTTCTCTCTTCCCTGTATATGCACATCAGGCTTTCCGCCACAAGGTGGAGTTTATATCTCGACTCTGGGCTACACCTTGAATCTGGGCTGGACATGTATGTTGGTTTGACCAATAGAATGCAGAGGAAATGATAATGTGTGACTTAGTGGCTTGATCCCAAAGAGGTGAAAATGGGGGCTGGACCTTACGAGAACTTGCAGCCCCCACTTTCACCTCTTTGGGATCAAGCCACTCAAGAAAGAAGCTTGGGCTAGAGACCATGCAGGGAGGCCCAGCCAGCACCCCCAGCCATTCAAACCACCCCAGCTCAAACACCAGACATGTGAGTGTTCCAGCTCCAGTACAGCTCCCAGCTGAATGCAGCCCTGTGAGTGACCACCGCCAAACTATGTGGAGCAGCACTGCCCAGCTGAGCCCAGCCAAACCACAGGGTCATTAGAGATAATAAACCATAGGGCCGGCCCGTGGCTCACTCGGGAGAGTGTGGTGCTGATAACACCAAGGCCCCGGGTTCGGATCCCACATAGGGATGGCCGGTTCGCTCACTGGCTGAGCGTGGTGCTGACAACACCAAGTCAAGGGTTAAGATCCCCTTACCGGTCATCTTTTAAAAAAAAAAAAAAAGGTTAGGATCCCCTTACCAGTCATCTTTAAAAAAAAGAAAAAGAAAGAAAGAAATAATAAACCATTGCTATTTCTATTTATCTATTATTTATTTATTTTATTATTATTTTTTTTTGGTGGCTGGCTGGTATGGGGATCTCAGCACTTGACCTCGGTGTTATAACACCGTGCTCTAACCAACTGAGCTAACTGTCCAGCCTTCATTGCTATTTTAGCTACTAAATTTTAGGGTGGTTTGTTACCCAGCAGTAGATAATTGAAACAATTGAAAACATCTAAAAACCTGAAATTGTCACATAAAAACATGAATTTTTTGGATCTTTTTTTTTTTTTTTTTTTTTTAAAAA
>NW_007731599.1:143082-148790 GCF_000696425.1 Galeopterus variegatus
AACCCATGGCCTTGGTGTTATCAGCACCGCACTCTACCGAGTGAGCCACGGGCCAGCCCTTTTGGATCTTTTTTGAAAATGCTGGACCTGTGTAGCTCACTTGGAGTTCAGTGCAGGGTCTTCAAGCTCTGCCCCCAACCCCAGTGAAGATCTGTGGATACAAGAAGACAACAGCTTCATAGAGGGGAGGAGTTCTGCCTGCTCCTGTGACTTCTCCCAGGGCAGAAATGGTGGGAGCTGGTGATGTCCAATCATAACTCTCTGATCTCTCCCGAGGCAGGTTCATGAGGCAGGTCATTAATCAGCAAGTATGCAGAATTTCTGAGCAGAGAGAGAGTTCTCCCAGGAATTCACTAACAAAATATGTCCTTTTCCCTTGTTGAAATACATACAATTTATCTTCTGGGAGAGTATGACAGGGCACCTTGTGATTTACTGCAGAACAATAGATAAAGGCACACTTGATTAACTTCATCTTTTACTCAAGAGAAGGAAAGACAATTAATTACCTGGTGGTGACAGGGGACCCTGTGGCCATAAAGGGAATTTGGCTAAGTGTCTCCCTGAACTGAGAGGAACCCCAATTCATCCAGTTTGATTTGGGGGCTCTGTTCTAGGCCAGTAGGCTGGGGGATGGGGGTGCCAGGGGTGATATGTGAAAAAAGCTGTTTCCACTCTCACCACCATAAGGAGGTGGGAAAGGGGCAAGTATCAGGAAGAGAGGTGAGCCATGAAAGAAGGCACTATTTTCTGGCTTCTTCCCAGTACTCCAGACCCTAGGGAACTCTATAGAAACAAACTTACATTGTTTATCATGAGCCTGACTTGATAGGATGTGAAGACAGAAGGGCTTTATATATGTAACATTCAGAAAACCTGATACAGCCACTTCCATTGAAATGAAGCAGAAAATAAATGTTCAATCACGCACAATCAAAATAAAACCACTGTGCCTGCATCCCTGCTTGTCAACGAACAGCTGGGCCCCAACTGCTCTGGCTGACCCATAGAGGCTGACATTGCACTCTGCCTCACTGTCACTATATATATATATTTATCCTGCCCTCTAGGTTTGCCTGCAAGCTTTACTGCTCAGTAGCTGAGTATTTGGGCAAGGAATTTAGCCTATTTCTAAAAAGTGGGGGTGACCATCCCATGGGGGTGCTGAAGGGAGAACCTGAAACAATTCTAAGAGGTAAGTGCTGTTATCATCATTTCCATTTTACACAGGAGTAAACTGAGACATGGAGAAGTCTCATAGGTTGACCAGGGGCACAGGTAGCAAGTGGCGAAACCTGGATTCAAACCCAGGCAGAGTCCATACTCAACCACCCCATTAGCTGCTTCTGGGTGTCGGATGGGCAAGCCTTTTCTAAGTTACAAAAAAACTCAGTGCATCCCTGAAGGGCAGTTATGATATAATTCTGGGGAAGCAAAGCCAATCAAGCACCCTAACTCTGCCCTAGGTCAGCACTGGAGGAGAAAAAGTGGCCCTGTACCCCCCACCTGAGGCAAGCACAAAGCACAACTCCACCCTGGAGTTCTAGGACCTTCATTATGGATAGCTAATGGCCTTCTGCCCTGCTTCCCCTTTCTCCTCCAGGTGGTCTAGTGCCATGATTAAGAATAGACTCTGGGGGCTGGCCACTTAGCTAAGTTGGCTAGAGTGTGGTACTGATAGCACCAGGGTCAAGGGTTCAGATACCCCTACTGGGCAGCTGCACAAAAAACAAATAAGAACAGACTTGGGATCTGGCTCTACCCCACTTATGAAATGGGTAGCAGCTACCTCATAGCGCTTGTTGTTTTAAATGGATTAGACTGGTGGATATAAAGACTGGTGGATAGTAAGTGCTAACCAAATGTCAGGAATAATTGATAACTATTCCCTCATCTTATCAGCTCTATACCTTCCTCCCACCCCAAGGTTCTTAAATACCCTGATTCTTTTGTCTTTGGTCAATTCCCACCTTGGAGTTGGGAGAATGATCTTATCTTGAGAGGGCAAAGCTGATCCAAAGGTGGCAAGCAATAGTGGAGGACTTCAGACATCACAGCAGGCTCTTGGGAAGTATTTTGGGGACAGAGATTCTCCTGGGAACTCTAACTTTGCCCAGGTGAGTGGCTTTTTACTGCACTTGGCTCTGGAGTCTGGAAGGAAGACGGGGGGACTAGTGGCAGCACCCAACTCTTGGGAAGATGGAGAAGGAAGTCCCATGGCTGCTTTTGTCTCTCCCTTCCCCTCCCACAGATCCCCCTCTCCTCATTCATTCTAGGCCCCACACATCTGCTCTCCTCCTCTGCCTCCAAGGACTCAGGTCACTTGTCCTACCCGCTAGAAAAACAACTGGATTTCATACAAGATGAATGGCTCTTGGGCTGGCCCGGTGGCGCACTGCTACAGTGCGCCGCTTGCGAGGCGCGGCGGCGCTCCCGCCGAGGGGTCGGATCCCACATACAGTCCGGTTCCTGCTCACTGGCTGAGCGAGGCGCGGGAGCGACGACGTGGGTTGCGATCCCGTTGCCGGTCCCGGTCCAGTACGGGCACGACACTGAGGGTTGTGATCCGTTGCCGGACATGGAAAAAGACAAAAAGGAAAAAAAAAAAAAAAGATGAATGGCTCTGTCCCCAAATGGCACCACTTACTGGGTCTGCAGTGAAAACCCCCATTCCCCATCTGTGGAGCCTGAGCCAGCACAGGAGAAAGAACAGACTGCAGGTGAGAGGCCTGGCAGGCAGTAGGGCTCCTGGCTTCTATTCTGGCTGACTCAAGGGGGAAAGCCATGACTGGAGGTGACATTTGGTGAGGAGTTTGGACTGGAACCAAGACAGAGAGCTGAAACAGGGAGCTGAAATCAGAGCTCCGCCCGAGGGCCTGGTACTCAGTCTGACAGAAGAGATGCCTGGCCTGGGCAGCCCTCTCTCCCTTTTACACAGGCCACATTCTCCTCTGGGCATCATTGCCTGGCACTGTGGAATTCACAAAGAGCTCTGATATCCATAATCCCACTTAACCCTCAACCCTCAGGAGAGCCCTGTATGGTGGTGACTGCTTTTATGCCCATGAAAACAATCTCAGAAAGTTGTCACTCATGCATTCATTTAACAAATATTTATTAAGTGCTTGCTGTATGCCAGGAAATAAATCCAGCTCTCCTAATTCAAGGTCAGTGTTCTTTCCATATTATTTGCTTCAATATGTTGATTCCTGCTTTCCTCTCCTCTTAAATTTGCCTCCCAAACACTCCTCTTCAGTTGTGGTTTTGAAATGTCTACAAATTCTTTAATACCTCTCCCTTCAAGAAATGGAGCCCAATTCTCCTTGCCTTGAATGTGGGCTGGGCTCCCTCCCAACTAACAGAATAAGGTGGAAATGATGTGCAACTGCACAGGCTGGGCCATAAAAGGCACCACAGTTTCCTGCTTGTTTATCCCCGCCCCCCCAGGTAGGCGCACGTGCAGGCGCGTGCATGTGATCACTTGCTCTGGGGGAAGCCAGCTGCTAAGTCATGAGCAGACCAGTGAAGGAACCAAGGCCTGTGACCGACAAACACTTGAAAAAGCTTGGGAGTGGATCTTGACTGCAGCTTCATGAGACCCTGCAGCTGCTCTTGGATTTCTGGCCCTCAGAAATTATGAGATAATAAATGTTTATTGTTTTAAGCTACTTAGTTGTGGGGTAATTTTTAATGCAGTAATAGATAACCAATACATCTTCCCCACTGTGGAAACCCTCCCTCCTTCAAAAGCAAACCCATGCCGGGGCCAGCCTGTGGCTCACTCAGGAGAGTGCGGTGCTGATAACACCAAAGCCACGGGTTCGGATCCCATATAGGGATGGCCGGTTTGCTCACTGGGTGAGCGTGGTGCTGACAACACCAAGTCAAGGGTTAAGATCCCCTTACCGGTCATCTTTAAAAAAAAAAAAAAAAAGCAAACCCATGCCTTTATTGGACAGCTCAAGTCATTTAAAAGTTTCTTTTTCTCTTACACTCAGCTGAGATAGTAAAATAAGACAGAGTACCTGGGCTCACATATCTGTGGTTGCTGCTTTCTAGCTATGGTATATTGAGCAAGTTACTTAACCTCTCTGGGCCTCAGTTTCCACATCTGTCAAATAAGTCAAGGGTTAAGATCCCCTTACTGGTCATCTTTAAAAAATAAATAAATAAATAAAAATAAATCAGGGATTAGACCTGTGAGAGTACCTGGCCCAATGCTGGGCACTTGGTAGGTACCTGATAAATCTGAGTTCCTAAATTTCTGATTCCTGACTCTATTTGCATGCTCCCAAGCCCCTGCCCCAATAGGCTGAGACTAGAACCAGGAGCTTTAGCAGCTCCTCATTCTCTTTTGCCACAGGAGACAGAGGATAAGGAAACCTGCCCTACACCAGGGATTTCCCTCCAGTCTGGGGGTGAGAGGAGATTTGTCCACAGGAGTGGGGTGTGGTGTACTGCTGGAAAATTCTCAAAGAACCTTTACAGAGCAGGGGCTGGTACCATATTTTCTAGGTGTAGGCTCTAGCCTAGCCACCCCAAAAGCCTCCTCCGAGGGTGAAAAGAAAGAATCTAATTTGCCATTCACCTGCCCCTAACATATTAGGAAAACTATTCCTAAGGCTTTCCCCATTTCTATTCCTTTTCACCAGCTTTCTTTCCCCTCATCTCCCTTTTAACATTTTTAAAATTTATTTTAACCACAAATAATATATGAAAAATAACAGCCAACACTCCCTGAGAACCTAGCAGCCAAATTTCTTAGACTGTTATATATCTCACAGCCACTCTATGAGGCAAGTTACTATAGCTAGCCCCATTTTACAGATGACAGTCCAAGGCATGGACGTTAAGTAAATTGTCCAAGGTCACACAGAGGCAGGAAGAAGCTAATGAAGCTTAGGCTTCAGGGTCAGTACCTCATTTATACGGGCTGTTCCAAGACTTTGTACTTAATTTGTATTCATATTTAGTAGTCCTTTTCTTAAATAAGACAACAAAAACTGGATGCACCACAGAGGTAACAGATGTTAGTGTGCTGTTTTCGTGCAGATATTAAAAAAACGCATTTACATCTAGAAATGCCTATACACGGAAATAGATCGCTTTTTATTTTTTTTAATACTTGGGGTCCTACTGTGTGTATGGCTGGCACCCGGCTCTTCACACGTCTTGACTGTCTGTCTTTCCACGTTTCTTCTTCCTTTTTTTTTTTTTTTTTTAAGATGACTGGTAAGGGGATCTTAACCCTTGACTTGGTGTTGTCAGCACCACGCTCTCCCAAGTGAGCTAACCGGCCATCCCTATATAGGATCCGAACCCATGGCCTTGGTGTTATCAGCACCACACTCCCCCGAGTGAGCCCCGGGCGGCCCTCGTTCCACGTTCCTAACCATTGCGTGTGTGCGCCACAGACGCCCACGCTTACTTAGCTACCTTCCCAGAGTTGAGCCCTCTACTCCCTCCCTCGGTCGTCCGCCCCTCCTCGGGGTTCCTACCCGCTTCCGCGTGCTCTCTCCCTTCGCCAAGCTCCCCATTCCCGTTTCCCCTCTCACACCGTCTCTTTCCACTGAACCCTCGCTACTTCTCCACACCCCCATTCCCCCCTGCACCCCGCTTCTCCTCTCTCCCTGTCACCCCCGGTTCACCGCCCCCTCCCACCCCGTCTTCCTCGGCCAGCGGTGTTATTCTCACTCACAATGCCCCTC
>NW_007731599.1:149936-154806 GCF_000696425.1 Galeopterus variegatus
GGGGGGGGGTGGGGTGGGGTGGGGTGGGGGGGTGGCCATCCTCACCCTACACAAACCCGGAGCTCCCAGGCCCCTTCCTGCACACTACAAACCCTTGCCCACATCCCCTCCGAGTGAGCGTTCAGCCCAGGCTTGCATACCCCCGGGGGCGGAGAGCTCGCTCCTTTCCCATCCAGCCCTTTCCAACGTAGCTTCCAGCTACCGGAGGTTTTTCTTAGGCCTAGCGGAAACTGCCGCTCTTTAAGACCCACCACGGTCGGGCCTTACAGAGCCCGCGGTTTCCCGCGCCTCGCCATGCGCTGCGGACAGTCTGTGTCTTCCCAAGGCCACTGTGCCTCCTGCGCCTACTGCAGTTCCTTGTTGGGGCGGGCCGAAGTCCGCATACGGAGCATACCCCGAGGGCCCCCGATCCCAGCGTGCGAGCAGGAGGTACGTTACGGGGAGTCAGCCATTCATAGTTTGGGATGCAAAGGTCCAGGTGTTACAGCCGTCCCCAAGTGGCGGTAAGAGGGTAAACCCCGGGTTCTGAACAGCAGGGCTGTTACAGCTGCGGCGAGGACAGCCACGAGGAGGGAGAAGGCCCGGCAGCGCCATCCCAAGACTGAGGCCCGGCAAGCGCAGGCACCGTCACGCTCTAGCACTTTCCGAGTGCCCCGCCCCGCCTCGCCCTATCGTAGTTATGCCCACCGGGATCAGATCTGCCCTGCTCCCTCGGTTCTGGGTATGCACGGGGTGTTAGGATGAAGGGCGAGGCATTAGGGCAGTTTTGGAGAGGGCCGGACTCCTCAAACCTCTGTCGCATCAGCAGTCCTTCAACCCCCACCTCGTCTCTTTCTCTACTGCTTATCTCACCTGGCAGGAGACCCCGGGCCACCCTTTCGGTGGAGTTTCCGAAAAGAGGCATCCGGTAGCTTCAATATGCCCCCAAAGTTTCAATCCCCCACCTTCCTCCCTTCTTTCTCTTAAAACCTGCCTTCACCCAGTCTCCTTTTTGAAAAAGGACCCCATTGGGTCTCCAGGAGCCAAGGTTGATTAACAACGAATTCCGCATTAGCAGGGAACAATGCCTGGCTTACCAAAGCATGCAACTGATAGTGGGCTTTCTGGCATGGGTGGAGGAAGCTAAACGCCTCTTGGGAAAGGGTCTCCTTGTCCGCTTCCCCATTCGCCTCTGGAAACAGCCTGGCCCAGAGCCTCACTCCCCATGTCCAGGGGCCCGGGAGCTCCGCGCTCCGGACGGGTGTGGCGAGGCTGAAGCCTCGGTCTTCGGCCGCTCTGCGGGACCACGCCGCGACGTAGTAGCCCAAGGGGAGGCGCAGAGTTAAGCCGGAGCCAGCGCCTCCCGCACTCTGCTGACCGTGCACTGGCTGTCCTTGAGGCGAGAATACTCGGGAGCGGAAGGGAGGGGGCTGGTCCCCGGGGGAGTGGGGGTAACCAGGTCCAGCATCTCGCTGGGAGGGACCTAGGGGCGGCCTTTAGTTGGAACGGGGACGGGCTCGGGGACCTGGCATGAAGCGGCGTTTGCGCCGCAAGCGCAGTTTTCATTTAGGTTGCCCGTTTATGAGAGTGGCTCGGAGAGGGCTGATGGCGATTATATGGGAACTTCACCTTCCAAGTCACCCCCTGGCGCTGCCAACGCGCCCAACCGAGCGCGCCGCTCCCACGCCGGAGTAACTAAGGACGGGATTTGGTTTCAAAGGCGGGTGAGGCTGGGACGGGGGCGGGCCAGGCCGAGTTAGGGGCGGGGCCTGGATGTAGGGGCGGGGCCTCCAGGCTCCCAGGCTGGGCCTCTGCTAAAGGCGCGGAGCACAGGGCGCGCAGAGCCCGGAGTAGAGCAGCGTCCGCTCTTGAGAAGTGGAGATCGAGGGTTGCGCCGCCCCAGCCCTCCCGCCACCGTCCACGCTGCACCGGCACCCTTACCCCTGCCGGCCCTTTCCGGGTGCCACCGGCGACCATGCAGCCCCAGGGCTGAGGCAGCCCCCTGGCAAAGCCAGAGGTCCCAGCAACGACGGCGCATGGAGAACTTCCGTAAGGTGCGCTCCGAAGAGGCGCCGGCAGGGGGCGGAGCCGAGGGAGACGGCCCGGGCTCTGGTCCCTTCGCAGACCTGGCGCCGGATGCCGTGAACATGCGGGTCAAGGAGGGGAGCAAGATCCGGAACCTGATGGCCTTCGCCACCGCCAGCATGGCGCAGCCAGCCACGCGCGCCATCGTCTTTAGCGGCTGCGGCCGGGCTACCACCAAGACCGTCACGTGCGCCGAGATCCTCAAGCGCCGCCTGGCGGGCTTGCACCAGGTCACACGGCTGCGCTACAGGAGCGTGCGCGAGGTGTGGCAGAGTCTCCCGCCTGGGCCCACGCCGGGTCAGACCCCTGGCGAGTCGGCCGCCAGTCTAAGTGTACTTAAGAACGTGCCGGGCCTCGCCATCCTACTTTCCAAGGACGAACTGGATCCGCGACAACCCGGCTACCAGCCCCCAAACCCCCATCCTGGTCCCTCGTCCTCGCCAGCCGCGCCGACGTCCAAGAGGAGCCTAGGGGAACCGGCAGCTGGAGAAGGCTCTGCAAAGCGTTCGCTACCTGAGCCAGGAGTCGCGGACGAGGACCGAACGGCCTGAGAACTCCGGCCGCCGGATCCCCTATACCTGCTGGATTTTATCCCCAGCGCCTCCACCTTCAGATGTACCTTCAGCCTTTCATGCCTCGGTCTTCTGGAGTCCACAGCCTGGACGTAGCATGGACCCCCAGGCAACAAAGGAGGGGCGCAGGAGTGGCTGGAAAGAACCCCGACGTCCCCAGGGAAGATTTGTAGGAAGGTTGCTCCTAGGCCTCTATCGCCTGAGGATGCAGAACCCCACCTTCACCTTTTCTGGACTATGATGGGATCTTCTTCTGGGAGGGAATGGTGGGCAGTGGGACTCTTGGGCCTTGCTTTGGGCCCCCAGTTGTTACAGACACCCAATATTCCTGAAGGGGACACGGAATCTGGAAGCCGAGGAAAGCTCTTGGAATCACCCCCACCATTGACAGAGGAGGCGAGGGGGTGAGAAACTGCTTGAGGGTAGGGGAGTCTGAGATGGGGGGCCCCATTCTGCCCCCGACCCTGGGACAATTTCTAGTTTTCCTTCCCCTGCTTCTGAGGAGCATCCTGAGATTGTGATGGTAGGGTCATCTCCATGGGCTCTAGCTCATTTAACATTCTCCCTTCCCCATGCTGGCCCAAAGGAGAGACCCAGGACAGAACTCCTCAAGCCTCCTCTCTGAGCCCCACAGCTGAAGCCTTGCTTCTAATAAAATAAACACCAAAATGGCTCTGTCCCCAAGTTTTTTCCTAATCACCTGCCTGTGCAGAGACAGCTCTGGCTTGCCCCCCTTATGTCTCAGTCCCTTTGAGCCTTTGGAGTCGTCAGGGTTAGGCACAGAGACTGGACAGCTTCGAAATGATGTAAGGGGCACACTGCCCAGTCCCTGGCTTCTCCCTTTTCTCCCCCACCCTCCTGGGCTGGCCCTGGCCTCGGGATTATGGCCAGAAGGAGGCCTGTGTCCCCCTGTGCATCACCACTATGGGAAAGGTAGCAGCACTTTGCTTTTTTGGGTAGGTAAGGAAGGAGAGCATCAATGGACTCTCCTGGGGGTCACTGCCAAGAATAGCAGACCCTGCTGGGGTCCCTAAACCTGCAGCCTCCAGGCAATAGACTGAGCCTTGCCCAGAAGGCTGGCACATAGCTCCCATCCCCATGGGTAGCATCTCCCCTTCACTGCCTTCTCTCTGAGAAAGGACAGCACACCCTTGGGAGATGGGGAGGAGAGAGACTGAACACAAATCCACTGCTGGAAATTACTATTCAGCAGAGAAGCTGGAGCTTGGGCTGTGAATCAGTGCAGGCTCCCTGATAAGCTGCTGCTTCCAGCCCTTCACAGCTGTCTGTTGAGAGATAACGCCATTGTAAGCTTCTGTGCCCAACTCCAAGTCAGCTGGGGGATAGTGGAGGTGGTGCTGTGTGCTGGAAGAGCTCTGGTGAGTAAGGGGGGGCATACAGCCCCAGGATCTCAGGAACAGACCCTGTCCTGTGCAATGTAAGAGCACCCCTGGAAAGGAGGAGATGGGGAAGAATGTATTTGTAAGTCACTTTGCTGGCAGAACCCTGAAATCAATCCTTCTGCTGGTAAAAGGAGGCGAGTTCTGCAACTGACAAGGGCTCTTAGGGGAGGGCCCCCTCTCCCTCATTATCTCTGCTTGAGCCTTGGATCAGTGAGCACTGTCATCCAGACTCTGTCACTGGTTGCCCTCCCCAATTTCCTGTGCTTGGTAAGTCCTTGGGGAGGGCCAAGGGGTTTGGGTGTGCTTGTCTGACCCTCTGGAGGTGGGGGAGGGAGGCCCATGAAGCATGGAAAGAATGTAAATTAACCTGACAACTAAAGTGCCCTGGGCTGCTCCCGGGCTTCAGCATCTAAAGTGAATGATTAAACTTGGAAGAGGTCCTGCATGGTAGAAGCTTAAGAGAGACTGGTCTTGGTCCTGGAAAGGGGCCACCTTTCCAAGACCACTCGTGGTCGGAAGTAGTGATTGCCAGGTTACCAGGACTATGTAAGCAGAGCTGCTAGTCTTGTTAGGGCCGGGGAAGGCTGCAGCAGCTTTTCCTTTTGATGGGTCAGGTAAGTTTCCATCCAGCCTAGAAACTCATCCTGGGGAGTGCGGAAGAGGGAAACATGTTGTTTCCCCAGCGTCAGAGCATTAACCTGCCCCCATGCCAGAAAACAGGTCATGAAACTGGCTTTCTTATTTTTGTTTGTTGAAAATGGCTTTCTTGTCTGCACCTGCGCCCAACCCCAGCAGGTTTGGTTCCCAGGCTTTTGATAGGTGTGTGACTTG
>NW_007731600.1:0-29715 GCF_000696425.1 Galeopterus variegatus
GAAACAGGGAGATTACCTGGGGCCGACGCCCAGGGTGTGGTGGAAAGACGATCTGGGCGGGCTCCTCTTCCCTGCCCCCCTGACGCTGGCCTGGGGCTCCCCACACTTCCAGCCCCATCTGAGATCCGCGGGGAGAGTGGGATTGTAGGCCGGTCCACAGGCCCCGGCGGTGCCCCTCGTCGAGGTAAGCAAATGGCACATCTCAGTGCGGAGCCGCGCCAAACAGAGATGGCTGGCCTGCCCTCACTAAGCCATCCGTCTCCGCCCCCACCCGAGAAAATGGAGGCAGCTCTGTTGTGGGCACCTAGCCTGGTGTGGTAGGCAGGAGCTAGGCGGGAGGGGAGCAGTCGGGCTTCACCCCGCAAATGGGGCTGGGCTGGGGGTGACTCACAGAGGCCGCAGAGTTGGGCCGGTCCAGCGCGTTTCACTCTGTTTCTGTGCAGTTTCTGCTGGCTTTCTTGGCCTTTGTTGTCTGGGCTGGTTGTTCATTCCCGCAGCCGGGCTTGGGTGCTCTCAGGAGTCCTCTTCTGTGTCCACCCCAAAACCTCAAACCTGCTGCCGCTTGTTTGTCGATGTAGGATCGTTGTTGAAAGAATTATTCGCCTTTTGTTGCTCTTGGCAATGCAATTAATACTCTGGTATCACAGCGCACAGCTCTCAGGATCGCGCTGTCTCCTGGCACGGCCGCTCCAGACCCGTCGCCATCTTCCCAGTCCATTCAAGTGCATTATTTTAAAATTGATTGCCTATGTTGATGTTTCATACATTGGATATTAAACTTCTTGAGTACAGAGGAATATGTTTTACTGCTCTTTTAATTTCTATTTTTTTGCAACAAGTCCAAACATAATGTACACCTGCAGTCACTGGTGTGCTGATAACCTGAACTATAAACAAAACAAAACAAAAAGTCCTTATTTGTAATGGTTGCCAATTCCAATGGTGTGGATATTTTCATTACAAGTGACTTCAAGATACTAATATGACAGCATTGAACTGAGAGCTGGAAAGAGATGCACACACGGGCTCTTGCAAGCTGGTGTGTGCTGGCTCCAGCACGTTGCTGCATCCGGTGTTTGTGGGAAACAAGGAATGTGTCTCCCATCTATCACCACTTTTCCAGTGGCAATAAAATTGACACAACTCCCTTCAGATTTTCATTGCCACTTTCTTCTCAATTTTCTCTACCATTTTATGAAACCTAGTTTTTAAACTTCTGCCTGTTTCTTGAATCAGTATAGTTACCAGAAGTCCCTTTTCAGGAACCAAATATTTAAGATCCCACTCTCTATAACTGTATAAAGGCAGAGAACCATAAATTCTTTACCTTGATTCTTTGCCTGGTTAAGGGAGCCACATAGGTCCTTCATGGCATTTGTGAAATCTCTGAAAGTTTATGGAAAATTACGTGTGTGTGTTTATTTGTGTGATGAAGGGTTCTTGACTTTCATTAGATTTCTAAGGGACCATTGTGCAGAAGAAAGTTAAGAACCTCTGCCAAAGTTTCTTGCATTCTCCTCCATGATCTTTTCTAGCTCTCCAAAGTTTACATAATCTGTAAAGAATTTGCAAATGTGCCTAATCCCTGAAGCTTTTCTTTGGACTTTCAAACAGTGACTTCCATATCATGACATAAACTTCTATCTTCTGTATTATGAATTATCCATGAAGAAATCAAGATAAAGTAGGTATATTTTAAGAAGGCTACCACAACTTTTTGAGACCTGGCATGTATTCACAGAGATTCAAGTCTTACTTTGGATCCCATAACATTTGTACTGGATGCTATTGGCAGAGAAAGCAATCCAGTGTTGAAAATCATGGCATTTGAGATACAGGAAACCTGTACTCTAATCTCAATCCTGTGCTACTTTAGTTGTACAACCTTTGGTGTACTAAATATCTTTACACTTAATTTATTTATTTGCAAAACATAATTAATAATATTGTATATTTCACTGGACTGTTTTTAAGAAAATATGTCTTAAAAGCAATTAGTTAACACCAAGCATGAAACAGAGTCAATAAATGTTAGTTGCTATGAGAATTGTTTTTAGGATTTACATGTTTTTACTTTTCTGTTTCTCTTATTTTTTTATGTTTATTTGTAATTTTTATTTTTTTATCTTATAAATATACAATGTTGTTGATTTTCATGTCCCTTTACCGATTCATCCCTCACCCTCCTTCTCCCCCCTCCTACCCATCAACCTCATATCTGTTTACTTGTCTTAACAAGTTCATGGAATTGTGATTGTTGTGTTTTCTTCCCTCTCTCCCCTTTTGTTTGTGTATTTATTTATTTATTTTTGGCTCCCGCAAATAAGTCATAACATGTAGTATTTCTCTTCCTGTGCCTGACTTATTTCACTTAATGTAATTTTTTCAAAGTCCATCCATGTTGCTGCAAATGGTAGTATTCTTCATGAAATCAAAGAGAATTGTTTTGAAAATAGCTGGAGATGTTTTTGAGGAAGTCTAGACGTTTGACCTTGGAGCATTCCTGAGAACCTGGGAGTGTGTGCTATTTCTGTAAACTCCCACATCCTGTTGCTTACACAGAACTTGTAACCCTTTGTTTAGACACGCACTTAAAAAAGTATATAAAGAGAAATGCCTGTTGAATAAAGCGCAGCAGCCCTCGAGACTGTTTGTCCTCCTGACTCCATCTTTTGTCTCTTGTCTCTTTTCTAATCCTGCGCTCGTCTTCTCACCCTGCCATTGCCGGCTGGCTTCCGGCTTAACACCAAGCATGAAACAGAGTCAATAAATGTTAGTTGCTATGAGAATTGTTTTTAGGATTTACATGTTTTTACTTTTCTGTTTCTCTTATTTTTATATGTTTATTTGTAATTTTTATTTTTTTATTTTATAAATATACAATGTTGTTGATTTTCATGTCCCTTTACCGATTCCTCCCTCACCCTCCTTCTCCCCCCTCCTACCCATCAACCTCATATCTGTTTACTTGTCTTAACAAGTTCATGGAATTGTGATTGTTGTGTTTTCTACCCTCTCCCCCCATTTGTTTGTGTATTTATTTATTTATTTATTTTTGGCTCCCAAAAATAAGTCAGACATGTATATTTCTCTTCCTGTGCCTGACTTATTTCACTTAATGTAATTTTTTCAAAGTCCATCCATGTTGCTGCAAATGGTAGTATTTCATTTCCTTATTAAACTGTAAAATGCTTGAGGTAACATATCACACTTAAATTTTAAGATTGAAAACAGAGTTCGCCTTCAGTGTCAGCAGGTTCTGCATTCATAGATTAAGCAAGCAGGGATCAAAAATACTCAGAAAAAATTTTAAAAATAACACTATAAAAATAAAAATAATACCAATACAGAAAAACACAGTATGATAACTATTTGAATACTATTTAGGTTGTACTAGGCATTATAAGTAATCTGGAGATGAATTAAAGAATAATTGAGGATATGTATTATTGTATACAGATACTATGCCATTTTATACGAGAGACTTAAGCATATGTGGATTTGGTACCTGTGAGAGTTCTTGAAGACACCGAAGGACAACTGCACAAAAATATTTGCTAAATGTTTCTGAATAGATTTAAAATATGACAAAAAAAAAAAAAGATATCCAATAGGCAGTAACCAACCAAAGTTGCTTGGTGAAAGACACTTTAAACTTAATAATTTCATTTACTTTGTGATGAGTAGACTGAGCATAGCTTTGCGGATCTGTTTTGTTTTCACACTATAGATGATGGGGTTGAGCACAGGGGGCAAAAGCAGGTACACATTGGCCATCACTGAATGGACCACTTTGGGGGCTGGGCGGCCATAGCGATACAGCAATGACAGGCTCATCATAGGGATGTAGAAAATAGCAACTGCTCCAATGTGGGAGACACAGGTGCCAAAGACTTTGTGCCGTTCTTCAGTGGAGGCAATACCAAGGACAGAATGTATAATCAAGATATACGACAGAACGATGCATGGTGTATCTATTCCTGTGGTCAGGATGAGATCAATTAACCCAAAGATGCTGTTAGCTCGAATGTCTGAACATGCTAATTTAATCACATCTGGATGATAACAGTAGGAGTGGGAAAGAACATTCATTCTACAGAAATGGAGAGGCTTAAGGAGCAAGAGTAATGGTACTATTAATACTACACTACGTAGGCTTATTAGGAGACCCATCTGAATGATTCTGGAATTAGTGAGAACGGTAGTATACCTCAGAGGGTCACAGATTGCCACATAGCGGTCAAAAGCCATAGCCACCAGCACCCCAGATTCCATGAAAGTGAATCCATGAAGAAAAAACATCTGGATAATGCAGGTATCTAGACTGATTTCATGTGCATCCATCCAGAGGATACCTAAGGTTGTTGGCATTGTAGAAAGAGTCAAGCCCAGGTCCGAGGCTGACAGCATGGAGAGGAAATAGTACATGGGCTCATGGAGACCCTGCTGGGTAATGATGACAAACAGGATGATGCTGTTCCCAGAGAGAGCAACGGCATAAAGACAGCAGAAGGGAATGGAGATCCAGGCCCGGACAGCCTCTAGGCCAGGAATGCTGTTCAATAAGAAGGTAGGAATTGTAGATGTCACGTTGGCTAGGAGTTCCATGCTGCCCTGTGTTTGTAGCTCCACCCAATGCTCACGACCTACAGAAGTAAAAAATTACATTGTTATACAAAAGCATTTAGATAAATTATCATTTGGTTAGGAGGGTTATCAGAGGTCATAGATAAGCTCTTTATTGGCGAGAAAACTCTAAACTAAATTATAATATTTACTATTTAGAATCAGGGATATTTAGGAAATGTATGAGAATTTTTACTCTTAAGTTCAAGGAAAATATGTTCATATGATTTAATACATTTTGATGATAATTGGTTTTTATAATTAAGGAATTTTAGCATTTGGTTAGGAGAATTACCAGAGGTCATAGATAAGCTCTTTATTGATGAGAAAACTCTAAATTAAATTATAATATTTATCTACTATTCATAATCAGGGATATTTACCAAACATGCAAAGTTTTCAATCCTTAATTTCATGGAAAGGAGTTTCATATGATTTTACATTTTAATGATAATTTTTTTTTTATATTTACAGAGTTTTAAACTCCATTAGATCATGAGATTATATGAATAAAGACTTAGTTGAGAAAAATCAGTGCAATTAGCTTTGAATATGTTGTGAGTAAAATGAGCACGAGAAATCCACTTGACGGTACCTATGGGTCTGCAGAAATTATGTGAGCGTGAATCTCCAGGTGTGGATCTCCACATTCTGTCTGAAACATAGGTTTGGACGTTATCATTTCATATATCTCATTTTAATCAAACAGTGTGGATCAACAACCTCAGAGAATAGTTTTATAAGAGACAACCAATGAAGAGAGAACTCTCTAGAAGTTATGGGATAGAACAAACTGAAAAGATGAGTCTGGTTTTGCAGGAACCATAAAAACCAAGAGAGCATGGCGCCATGACTAGACGTTACATGAACAGCAATGTTGAATTCCGTGAGTAGTCACATCTGGTAAAGTTTAAAACATTCAAATACAGCTAAGAGCACATTAGTGATCCTGGAAAAAGCCGATGAAGTCCAGCAATGCAAGCTGAGATTCTGCTAAAGTGGCTTGGGGAATAAATGGAAAAGTAAGTAGTAGGGTGTGGTGTATTTAATTTCTAGAAACCTGACAGTGAAGGCAAGTCGAGAAATAGCCCATTTCTTATGAAGGCATTAAGATGGTTGAAAGATTTTTGCAGCATGAGAAAGACTTAGAGAAAGGGATAAATTCATGAAATGAAGATAAAGATACAGAAAGTAGTGAGAGATTGAAAATAAAAAACAAGTGGGATTAATTGATATATAAAAGCCCCTTTGAAAGTAGTAGGTGATTGAATGTGGAGCATGAAAGAAATTAACAAAAAGATGAGGATCATTATTTCCACTGTCAGCAGAGAGTAAGTGGCAAATGGTAGGTTGGTGGAGACTTATGTGAAAAAATTGTCACCAGTGTCTACCTTTTGCTCTGTGAAGTATTAGGGGAAATTTACTACTATTCAGGAAGTATGAAGTGATGGCGGCTTGCTTGAGAATAAGGTACAGGTTTTCAGTAGGCAGAGAATGAGAGAGGCAGTTGACTGAATTCACACAGAAATGTGATAAAGCCTTGTTCAACTCAAATTCTAAAAACAACTTTAAAGTAATACATTTACATTTTAAAAATCAATTCTAGGTAGATATAAAAATCAAATAATAGCAATATCAGTTATTACAGTGTTGGTAATATAAAATAAAGATTTCTCAAATACTATGCAGGGCAATTATGAAGCTTACTTAATGATAGTAAATACTTATAATAAATATACATGTTTCCATTCCCTTTTTCCTGGTTTTCCATAGTTTCTTTTTAATGTCTAGTTTCCTGGGTTTCAATTCAATCTCAGAAAAACCACTAAATATTTAACTATAATTTATTACAGGTTATATATGTGTGTGTTATATGGCTACCTGAGGACGTGGTGAACCCTAATGTTATCTGACTTTTCTGTAAGCCTGTCTGCGTACTTGTGAATAGATAACAATCAAAGCAAAGTAAACACAATGAACAGGTCTCTCTACCTTCTTACCAGCTTCGTGTAGAAAGAGGAGCCTTCTCTGTGTTTGCTAGCAGAGAAAGAACAGACTACAGTTCTGAAGCCACGGACTTTATAGTAAAGTGGGATTGAGCTGTGGGATCATTTGTAGAGTGTGGCTCTCCCTGGGGCCACAGACAGAGAAAAAACAAAATTCCTCTCTCTCCATCTATAAAAATGACACATCAGGGCTGTGCAATTTCAGAATGGTTTTAGCTACTAACTCAAGTGACCAGTGGGCCAAAGGGACAACAAATTTAAACCAAAATAAACCAAATTGTATGTATAAATGGCAAATTTAGGTATTGTTCTAGACACTGGGTAATGGAGAGGTAGGTGCATGTCATTGGCTCTGGATTACCAGTATGTTGGGAGGATCAGAAAGCAAATCACTGTTCACTGGAATAATTATGGTGTCAATGTAGAGGGAAGAAACTTTGCACCTCAGTTTCCAAGCCCCTATGCATACAGTACCACACGGACCCATAGGGAAGATGATGTGTTCATTCTCAAGTCCATCTCTGTTCAGCCACTCACTAGCTTTCCCCCTAGAAATGAGCCAGCTCCTGATCTATTAATTAGGCCTTATTTTGCTAGTGCCCGGGGTCTCCATGGGTTGGTGATATGTTCTCATGTGCATGTGTTCTTGCTCTGTTACTTGCTGTTTTCCTGCAGTAAGAAGCTCAAGGACCTAGACTTGTGGTGGAGTTTGTTCATTCTTGTCAACGGGGACAATTGAATAATAGATGCAGACCAGCAATTCTGGTTCATAAGAAAAGAGAAGACCCACATCCAAACGTCATTTTTCTCCTTTATTTTGAAGCACCACGACATGGCAAAGAACTCAGGGTGATCTTCAGTTAATAACAAGCCAGGAAGTGAATGTGACTTCTCCTTTCTCTGATGTAGAGAAAGGATTGAGAGAATCACTCTTAAAATGTAAGAGTACTAGAATAGAATTTTAGGTACTTCTCATCCTGATTTTTGCAATGTCTACTTGTAATTCCTTAAGAAATTTGATTAACCTCTCTGGATTTCAGTTTCCTCAGACATAAAATGCAGAATTTGCTGAGCACTTGTGTGTCATCAGATTTAATTATATCATTGATCCCATAGTTAGTCTAAGTAAACAACGATGTCTTCACTTCATGTGTTAAGAGATTAAAAAGCAGAAAAGTTAAGGACCTTATTAAATTTTACATAGACAGTATCAGAGGTGAAATCCAAACAGATTTGGGTGTGACATTCTTAAAATTTTTGCTCAGGTAGAAAGTTTTAGGATTAGCTAATTTCTGAAGGCCTACCTATTATCCATAGATGGCAAAATTAAAAAACAAAACTACCAAACAAAAAAACCCAATTTTCCTTAGATATTTTATGTAAACCTTTTATTGAAGTACAACATACATAAGAATACACATATTACAATTTTACAGCTTGAATTTTCATATTTGAACACATCCACGTAACCACCATTCAGATAAAGAAACAAATTAATTAGCACCCTGGAAGCCACATTTTGAGATCTTTCAGTCATTATTACTGTCTACTCAAAGGTGATCAGTATCTTGATTTCTATCAAAATAATTAGTTTTGGGCCGGCCCGGTGGCGCACTGCTACAGTGCGCCGCTTGGGAGCGCTGTGGTGCTCCCGCTGAGGGTTCGGATCCCACATACAGACCGGTTCCCGCTCACTGGCTGAGCGAGGGGCGGGCGCAGCACCGAGGGTTGCGATCCCGTTGCCGGTCCCGGTCCGGTACGGGTGCAACACTGAGGGTTGCGGTCCGTAGCCGGACATGAAAAAAGACAAAAAGGAAAAAAAAAAATTAGTTTTGCCTACTTTTGAACTTTATATAAATGAAATAGTGCTGTATTTATACCTTACCTCAATTAATTTATCTGTTCTGTTGCTGAAGGATAGTTGTTGTTTTTCCCATTTTTGTTTTCTATTGTGAATAACTCTGCTATGACTATCAATGCCCTTTGTATTTAGAAAATATATGCTTGCACTTCCAATGGCTATACACCTGAGAGTAAAATTGTTGGGCCTCTGGGTATGTGTATGTCTAACTATAGTAGATGTTGCCAAGAAGTTTTCCAAAGCAACTTCAGCTGTATACACTCTTACTAGCAGTGCATGGCAGTTCAAGTTAATTCACATTTTTTTCTATAGGTAGGATTTCTATGTTTTTTTTATTATTCTTTCTCATGGGTGTTTACTGGTACTGCATTGAAGTTTTAATTTCCATTTTCTTCATGGCTAATAAGGTGTAACAACTTCTGATATCTTTTATGCTGTTTGAATAACCCCTTTAGGAAATGGCTTTCCAAGTCTTTTGCTTGTTTTCTACTGAGTTGTCTTCTTTTACCTTCCTTATCACTCATTTGTGTCTTTCATTTCTGTATGAATATCCAGTATATCTGGCGCAAGTTATGGAAGTAAACATTCTTTTTCCATTGCACTGTGATATCGTTTTTGGCATGTATCAAATGATTATATGTGGGTTTGTTTCTAGCTTTCCTGCTATGTCCCATTTTGTCTATTTGTCTCTCTTTGCACCAGTGCTACACTGTCTCTAGAACATGCTTTGATGCATAGTAGTATAAGCCCTTCAACTTTATTATTTTGCAATGGTTCCTTGGAAATTTCAGAGTTTTCTCATTTCCTTATAAATTTTAGAATAACTTCTGCAAAAAGAACTTTCTAGAATGTTGATTGGGATTGAATGGTATCTATAGGTCATTTTTTGGAAGAACTTAGCCATTTAAAATATAGAATCTTATAATTCATGAACGTGATAAATCCCTGTATTTACTTATCTTCTTTAATTTCTCCATCTGATGCTTAATAGTTTTTTCTATCAATTCTTTTCCCATATTATACTTTATCTATTCTCAGTTGTATGATTTCTAATGATATTTCAAATGATATCATGTTAGAACTTTAATTTTTAATTAGTTTATTTATAGAAATACAATTGATATTTTAATAATGTTTTGGTATGCAGTTATCTTGCTTAATAATACCAATTATAATAATTACTCATCAATTCATGTCTATTATTTTATCAAATGCTATGCATATTTGTTCTTTCTGATTATGTAAATGCAGTTGTGTTATTTGTGAAGAATTTGTTTTATTTTCATTTCTTTCATAATGCTGAAGTCTTTTATTTTTCTTTCCTCATTGCACTTCTGAAGTTTTTTGATATGAAGTTAAGTAGAAATGGTGTTGGTGGGCACCAACATCCTGTCCCAGTCTCAGAGGGAATATTTTCTGCCTTTCAACATTAAGTATACTTTTTGATGAGAATGTTTCTATTTCTGATTTACTAAGTTCACACGAATGTCAATTGGAATTCATCAGTTTTTTTCGATATTTACTGGAAAATCACGTAGTTTTTCTCTTTCTTTTGTTAATGTGGTAAAATACATTGCATGCTTTTTTAAAATTCGTACTGAGTTATGTTTGATAACATTTTGTTTGAGATTTTGCCCCTATGTTAGTAAGAAATTTGACTTCCATTTTTCTTGTTTTGTAATGCCCTTTCAAGGTTTTGAGGCCTCCTAAAATGAGTTAGGAAGTGTTCTTTACTCACCACCCTTTGGAAGAGTTTTATAAAATTAGTATCTTTTAAAATTTCTTCTCTTTCTCTTTTTCCCTTACATTCTTGAAAGAATTTGTTAGTGAACACCTCTGGAGATGAATTTCTTTGCAGAAACTTTCTGAATTAAATTAAAATTTTATTATGGATACAGGACAGATATTTTTATTCTTTCTTCCTACATTAGTTTTGCTAAGTTCTGCTTTTAGGACAAGGTCAAATTTCGTCTAAGCTGACAAATTTATTAATGTCAAGTTGTTCAACATATCCTATCATGTGGTAGTTTTTTAATATAAACTTTTACATGCATTCATGAAAATGTGCAAATCATGAATATTCAACTTAATGAATCTTAACACACTGAATAGATCCATTAACCAGCACCCAGCTCAAGACAGAGAACATTACCAACATCTGCAACTTAAGTCAAAACCTCCATAGGGACAACCAGTGTTCTAATTTAAACACCATATTTTTCCAATTACTGAACTTTGTATAAATTGAATTAAACAGTATGTACATTTTTGCTTCTTGAGTTTTTCACTTGATATTGAATTGAGTGATATTGAGTGATTGTATAGTCATCAGTGTTATTGCATGTAGTAGTTTTTTTTTTTTTTTTCATTGTCACCATTGCATAGTATTCCATTTATGGGTATATATCAACTTGTTTGTTTGTTCTACTATTGAAAGTTATTTGGTTTTTATTTGCCAACTTGAAGTCATTACAAATAATACTGTTATAAACTTTCTTACACGTTAATTTTTTTAAGCATCTGAAATAATTTCTTTTGGGTTTTTAGCAAGGAATAAAATGTCTAGTTCATAAGGTACGCAGTTTTAACAGGTATCACCAAAAGGTTCTGATATGGCTACATCAAGTTACCCTCCCACAAGCAGTGCATGAGAATTAACTTGCTCTGCATTCTCACCATCCCTTGGTATTGTCTGTAATTTTAGCCATTCTGGTGTATGTGTAGTAGTATTACATTATGTTTTAAATTTCCTTCATTAATAATAAAGTTGGTCACCTGTTTATGTGTGCTTTGGGCATGTGGATATCTTATAAAAGTGCCTGTTGAATACTTTAACCTGTTTTTCCTCATAATTATCTGCCATTATCTTATTGTGTTTTTCTTTGTTTGTTTTTGCATATAATTCCTTTATCAGATATATATATATGATGCAGAGCAAGCTGAACTCTTGTACATTGCTGGTGGAAACAAAAAATGTCACTTTAGAAATAGTTCAGCAGTTTCTTATAAAGTTAAACATACAGTTACTATATCAGCAAGCAACTCCACCTAGGTGTTTACCTAAGAAAAGTGAAAGCATATCTCCTCACAAAGTACTATTTAAGTACATCTTTATCCATAATAACAAAAAACTAGAAACAGTGCAAATATGACTCAACTGGAAAATAAACTTTAAAACTGTGATTACATGTACATATATGTAATTCAAAGGCTGGGAATTAAAGTCATCTGGAGGCCTCCTCATTCATAATATTTGGTGGTTAATGATGGCTGTTGGCTAGGATCTCAGCTGGGGCTGGGGTCAGAATACATACACATAGCTTTTTCATGAGGTGTTTGTTTCCTTTACATCATGGCAGTTGGTTTCCAAGGGTGAGTCTCCCAAGTGCACCAGGAATCTGTAGGAATCTGCATTGCTTTTAATAAGTTAGCCTTGAAAGACACTATAGTGGATTGAATGGTGTCCCATCAAAAGATGTCCAAGTCCTAATCCTTAGTACCTGTGAATATAACCTTATTTGGAAAAGGTGTCTTGCAGATGTAACTAAGGTAAGAATCTCAAGATGAGATCATCCTGGATTAATCAGGTGGGCTCTAAATCCAATGACAAGCATCCTTTTAAGAGACAGAAGAGTAGAAGACCATGTGAAGACAAAAGCAGAAGTTGACATTATGTAGCCACAAGCCGAGAAGCACCTGAAGTTACCATAAGCTGGAAGAGCAAGGAAGGATTCTCTCCTAGAGCCTTTGGAGGGAGTATGGCCCTGCTGACACCTTGATTTTGGACACCAGTCTCTAGAACTAAGAGAATAAATTTGATTTATTTTAAGCCACGTTTGTTGTAATTTGTTATGGAAGTCCTGGGAAATTAATACAGAAGCATGGTGTCAATTCTCCCATAGTCACAGGCCCATCCAGATTCAAGGTGAGTCAACATAGACTTCACCCTTGATGGAGAGATGTCAATGTTACATTGTAAGAAATGCACGTGAGTTAATATATGTTGGTGTGTCCATCTCTGGAAAACAAAGTCTTTTGTCCTCAGTCCTCTAGTAAGGTGACTAAACATCCCAGTTTGCCCAGGACTGTCACTGAAAGTCTCATGGTCCAAGAAACCCTTTAATCCTGGAAAACAGGGAGAGTTGGTCACTGTACTAGCCACAATTCACATTGCTGAAAAATGAAAAAGACCCTATCCTCTCTCCCACATACTCCAAGTCTCATCTTATTATGGTATAAGCTTGAAGTTCTAGATCTTGTTCCCCAAATCATATCAGGATACGGGTGAGATTCTGTAGTTAGGATTTCTTGGGCACGGACCCTGATTACTATTTCTTTTGATCTGTATACCTATTTGCAACAGCCACATTAGCTGAAAGGTGATTCCGTAGATAAATTAGCAATATTTTGTACCATCCTCTAGATTTAGTGTTTCTATTAACTAATAGATTTCTTTTTATTCTGATAATAAACTTGACCTGAGTGACTTTTCTAAACTCCCAGTCATTGCACATGTCAGCCAAATTGCATCTTTTTATTATCATTTTCATAATCATCACTATAAATCCCTAATGGCTATGCATAAAACCTCTAGCCCACACAATCCCCTTACCAAATATTTTTTCTACCAAATTTTGCAAATAGAGTGTGGCTTTAAAAAAACAGGTTCATGAGGTGGCAAATGACTGAAGCAGGAGATAGCCATAATAAGCACCAGGAAGAGTTCTTTGAACTTCATTAAAAATTGCAAGATCATTTCCTGCTCCCTTGGGATTTATTTTAATAATGCTCCAGTATCCTTTACAATTCAATAGATTTGTTCAGAGATGTGTCTCTGGATCAGGGACTCTATTCCATTGGGGAGGCAGTAGTGTTTAAAACCTTACTTGGAATAACAATTCCCCACCTACTTGGTGCAAAAAAAAAAAAATAATAAAATAAAATAAAATAAAATAAAATAAATAAATAAAAAAAAGCAGCTTTAATTTAATTCTTTTCTCAAAGTTCACCCTCTCCTCCAGCCCTAATGGACCTGGGGGAATGGAAGAAGGCTCCTTGGGATTCGATATAAAGCCTTAGATTGAGGATTACTTGTATTTCCTCTCTCAGCCTGAGTGTGTGTGGAAGTGCAGGACCTTAGAGCAGATTCAAGCTACAGGGAAGATAACAGCTGGGACTGAGAAAAGAGGAAAGCAGATGGGGATTCTTCCTGCTTTCTGAGTCTGATTCTAGTAGGAGGAACAGTTGTTTGGGAAACTAGGAAAAACTCACAACTCAGAATTTAATGCCAACCCTCCTTCCAAAATCTTTGGGACTTTGCTTGGTTCCTGCCTCAGAATCTGTTAACTGATGACATTCAGTGAGCTGGCCATGAGAATAGGATAGGATCCTTAGATGGGGTACCATTTCTTCAACTCTTTTTCCTTCCTTAGTTTACCCATCAAAGCAAGGTAGCGAGACCTGCTGGTCCTTTTCACTGCAACTGTTGTGAGATAGAATGAGGCAGTATTATGAGAGTAGAAAGTGCTTTGGCAGCAAAATGACTGAATGAATGAGGGCTGTTGTGTTTTTATACCCTTAGGCTGGCTCCACAGATTTGGAGGAGAACCTGCTCAGCAATCTCTCAGGCATGGACGGGTCTGGAGTTCGGTTCCTCTGAGCAGTGTGTGTGCTCAGTGAAGGTGGATGCTGCTTCCCCAGCTCACCATGTCACATCTCAGCAACACCACATCTGAATTCCCCATCTTCCTCCTCACAGGCTTTCCTGGGCTGGAGGCCTTCCACATCTGGCTCTCAATTCCTTTCTTCCTTCTGAGCACTGTTGCCGTCTTAGGGAACAGCATGATCCTGTTAGTGGTGATTCTGGAGCCCAGTCTCCACGAGCCCATGTATTATTTCCTCTTTATGCTGTCCACCACCGACCTTGGGCTGACCCTCTCCACAATGCCCACTACGCTTGGTGTCCTCTGGATCAATGCTTGTGAAATCACCCTTGATGCTTGTATTGTCCAGCTCTTCTTCCTCCACAGCTCTGGCTTTATGGAATCCTCTGTACTGGTGGCCATGGCTTTTGACCGCTTCATTGCCTCCACAATGCCCACTACGCTTGGTGTCCTCTGGATCAATGCTTGTGAAATCACCCTTGATGCATGTATTGTCCAGCTCTTCTTCCTCCACAGCTCTGGCTTTATGGAATCCTCTGTACTGGTGGCCATGGCTTTTGACCGCTTCGTTGCTATCTGCAGACCCCTTAGGTATGCCACCATCCTGACAGACTCCAGGATTCTAAAGATTGGTGTAGCAATTGTCCTTAGAATGCTGATCAGTCTCTGCCCTTCTCTTTTCCTCATTAAGAGGCTGTCATTTTGCAAAGTCAATGTCCTTTCCCATTCTTATTGCTTCCACCCTGATGTGCTTAAGGTAGCATGTTCTGATTCGAGGATGAACAGTTATGGAGGCTTAGCTGTTCTCATTCTGGTCACAGGACTTGATACACCATGTATTGTCCTCTCCTACATCCTCATCATCCGCTCTGTACTCAGCATCGCCTCCTCAGAGGGACGGAATAAAGCCTTCAGCACTTGTGGCTCCCACATTGGGGCAGTTGCAGTGTTCTACATTCCCTGGATTGTTCTTTCAGTTGTCCACAGATTTTTCCACAAGGTTCCACCATTTGTTCACCCACTGCTGTCCAACCTCCATTTTCTCGGCCCACCTGTGCTGAACCCCATCATATATAGCATGAAGACTAAACAAATCCATAGGGCCATCCTCAAGCTCTTCCAAGCAAAATTGAGAGAGTTTTGATGGGGATTTCTCTTCCTGCTGGGATCTACTCTATCCGATTTTACTCTCTGCTGCATTTTCCCCCCACACTGACCCATAGTTCTTCTTGAACAACAAAAACAACAATAGCATCAGTAATGCTCATTGAGCACTTACTACCTTCAAATTCTACATTTGGCTCCTTTAAGTACCTACTATTATTTAGCTTTAACTGCAGTTCTTTGAAATGGGTAATCATAATTTTAATTTACAAATAAAGGAAGTAAGGGACTAGAATATTACATGACTTGTTTGAGATAAAAATCTGGGGTTTAATCCAGGTCTATTGACTCAAAATCCAGTGTCTTCCTGGATATCATGATGCCTTTATATGCAAAAGATTAATGTCACTGCCTAACAATACCTGGAAAATTCAATTATGCTCTTAGAATACTTAACAGGCACTTAGTGCACTGGGAAATTTCTGAAGAAAAGACTCTATCACCCTATCCCTCTTCAATCTTCTTCATCCCTTCTGCTTTCTCAGAACAATTGACCTAACATAAATATTTATTTCTGAGTGCAAAAGGCCCTAAAGAAACATTCCACAGGGCTAGAACTCTTTCTGTGGAGTAATATCTTACTGACTTTTGGAGAAATCTAGGATTCTAGTTGCTAGAGTAGTGAGATGCTGTTATACCCACAATTCACATTTAAGTAGTGGGAGTAGCTTTTCGGGGGTAGATGCTCAGCCACAGAAACATTTTACCAGTAATGGCCTTGCTTGTCCAATTTGCCTATTTAATTTTCTATTTGCGACCTGGTAGATAATTGCACAGATTAAAATGGTGTCCGCACTGTGTCCAAATGGGCATTAAACTCCTTTATTTCCTTCCTTATTACTTCTTTCAGCACTTGGCAGGGTCAGCTACAGAAGTAGCAATTATAGCACAGTTGGAATTGTCAGAAGAAGAGCTGTTTAAATTCATTATAAACTTTGGACAAAGAGCCAATTTGGGTTCAAGAAGTCTGAAGGGTTGGGCAGATGAGAGTTGGGTTCAGGAAGAGGGTAGTTATTTTCTCAGTATGCTCAATGTGATCTTGTTCAATAAAAATAAATAAACGAAGTGTTTTGTTGACCCCCTGCTCACCTCAAGTAGACAACATATTCAATGTGGTCAGAATGTGTTGAATAAATGGATGGATGGAGAGATAAAGATGGAAACACAGCTATGTGCATTTGACCATGTCTCCATTTTGTCCTGATGTTACCTCATGCGTGAGTTCCCAGGAAACCTGAATGGTGGAATATAAGGTCCTGATTCTCTCTTTGTGATTTTTTTTTCCTATTTATCTATTAGTGGGTCTTTGAAAGTGAAGGACTGCTTGGATTCCCATGATACAGCTACTTGCATCAGAAATTTGGTTAAGACGTCTAGTCAAAGAACAATAGCTTCTAATTTGAATAAGAGAAATGTAGGATTGTTGACCGTATATAACTAATGGTAGAAATTGTTATGTGTCTATGTGGTCTTTCTGAAAATTTTCTAATCAAGATGGATTTCAGATTCATTCATTCATTCATGTTTCTTTTTTTTGTTAATATTTTCATTATAGAAATTATTTAACCATGATGATTTTCATAATGCAAAGTCATTGTGATTTCTTTAACATTTGTCAGGGTAGTCATTACAAGTCTGAAAAAGTGGTTCATTTTGGGTATGCTCCCATGGGTTTGCCAGGTCAGAACCAGTTTGGGTTAATTTCAAGAATTTGAGAGAACATTTATTTAGAAGAGCAAATAAAAATCATAGCTCAGAAAAAGAGTGAAGGTTGCTATTATTCTGAGTTCAGATAATGAGTTCAAAAGAAGTATATCAGAGCAAGATAGGCATCCAAGTTCAAGTAGAGATGATGCAAAAGAGCAAAGATAATTTTCCAAGAAGAAAGCAAAAATCAATGGTAGGTTGTACTTACAGAGTGCTCTTGTAGAATGAAGGTGCGTGTGAAAGAGATATATTAAACATAACACTTCTTTGAAGCTGGCATCTGGAGGTGCCACACTGGAATGCTTCCTCATTTTTTAAGCATATAGATAAATATCACACACACACACACACACACACACACACCACAACTGCTTAAATTATATAAGCTATAATAAACACTTTTGAAAATTTATGAAAGGGATACTAACAAGTAGTAATGGAACCCAGCTTTATCTATTTAATGATGGATTTTATAGTTGAGGTTATTACCTTATATGCAAAAAATTAGTTATTTATTCTAAACTTTCGAGGGGTCTTCAAAAAGTTCATAAATAGATTCATATTATCTTTCAATTCCATTTTTCTATGTACTTTTTGTTACAGATGTACTTTGTGCACTTAATAAACTACTGAGTTCTAGTTTATTTTGTTTTTTTAAGTTTATTTATTAATGTTACTATTCTTTATTTTTTTTACATTCTATGATATTGTTGAGGAGCAGTTGAGGAGTAGGGGGAGAGGGGAAAAGGGAAAAGGGAAAGAAATAAGGTGGGAGAAGAAGGAAGGAGAAGAGGGGGTTGAGGCCTGTGGCACCCCCCTCATTCCTGCATGGGAGACCAGGGAGCTTCCAGTGGTGTCTTGGTGGTCATCACTGGGCTGGTTGTGGGTGTTGGGGGGGGTGGAGTATGGTCAGGGCCCTTGGTGCCCCACTGCCTGGGCTCGAAAAATATGGAATGCTTCATGAATTTGCATGTCACCCTTGTGCAGGGGCCATGCTAATCTTCTTTGTATTGTTCCAATTTTAGTAAATGTGCTGCTGAAGCAAGCACCTGTGTTCACTGTAAAATTATAAAAGGCAAAATGTTTTGGTTCTATGATAATAAATCTTCACATGAGTATGCTTTTCTTCAGTTTGCAAATTCTTTTCATATGTATTTTTTTCCCATTTGATTCTCACAAATAACTTTAGAAAACTGTGAATCCAGAGGCAGAAGGTGAGGCAGCAGGGGACATCAAAAGGAAGATCAGCAGCCCCAAAGTGTGTAGAAGGTCAAAGTGGATCACGGCTGCAAGGCTGGCACCCTGCAATCGAGTATAGTATCAGGCCATTCTTCCGAAAGGGCTTTTTATTGGCTCCATAAAAAGTCAACTTCAATTCCTTAAAGCAGTGTGATCATATCTGAAAATATGACATTCCAATCAAAGTCTTGGTAAAATAAACAGTGTCTCCAATTTTGTCCATTTTCTGCCAGACTTGCCAGGTTGTGGTTTCCTCTGACTGTGGCTTCCAGAAGAGCTGAGGGACTTTTGTATCCTGTTCACAGTGCTATAACTGCAGGAGCCATGAGAATTTCCTCTTCATCCCTGAAGGTCCATTAGTAAAAAATCACTGACAGATAGTTTCAGAGGCTGGGAAGTTCAAAGTCCAAGGAATACCTCTGGTGATGGTGACAGTGACCCAGGGATCTTACATTGCAAGATGGTGGAAGCAGAGAGAGCCTCATTCATGTTTCTGAAGATTTTCTCTTGCTATGTATTTTATTAGAATAAATTTGCAAAAAAGCTTATCTTATAATTATTTCTCTCTGTTAAAAGAAATGCTTCTAGAGTCTCTCCTATTATGTTCTTAAAATAGGGTCACCCAAAAATGCTGGTAACAAATTTCTAACAATATTCAGATTCCTTGATCTGGAATAAAGCCATACATGCTTGGTTATTATACATTTTACTAGTATACAAATTAGTTTTAAGTGAAAAGCAACCTTTCCTGAAGGTAAAGATATATTTTTTGTTTTATTTTGTTTTATTTTTGGGGGAATAAGTATATTCTTTACTACTTACATAAGAAGGATGAGAGGATCCGGTAGATTAACAATTATATCATGCATCTAGTGTGTCAGAGAATACTACACCAGCTCTCACTGTTTGATTTCCCTTTTTTGTTATTGAAACATAATTGATTATACATATTTGTGGTATAAAGAGTTAAATATCAATGTCTATGTACAACGTGTGATGATCAAATCAGGATAATTAGCATATTCATCATTACAAAACATAAGCTTTCTTTGTGTAACCAATTTGTTGCTACCCTTCCCCTTCCCACCTCTAGTTCTGTTATCTCCTTCTGGAAGTTTGGTGTATTATTGTGATTGTTGTTTCTTTTCTTTCTTTCTTTCTTTCTTTCTTTCTTTCTTTCTTTCTTTCTTTCTTTCTTTCTTTCTTTCTTTCTTTCTTTCTTTCTTTCTTTCTTTCTCTCTCTCTCTCTCTCTCTCTCTCTCTCTCTCTCTCTTTCTTGTCTTTTTTCTCTCTTTCTCTTCCTTCTTTCTTTCTTTCTTTCTTTCTTTCTTTCTTTCTCTCTCTCTCTCTCTCTCTCTCTCTCTTGTCTTTTTTCTCTCTTTCTCTTCCCTTTTTTCTATTTATTTATTCTTTGGCTCCCATTGATGAGTGAGGACATGTGGTGTGTTTCTTTCTGTGTCTGGCTTATCTTACTTAACATAATTTTCTCCAGGCTCATCCATGTTGCTGCAAATGGAAGAATTTCATTCTTTTTTATAGAGGAGTAGTATTCCATTGTATATATATACCACACTTTCCTTATCCAGTAGTCTGTTGGTGGACATTTAAGTTGGTTCCATAGTTTGGCTATTGTAAATAGAGCTGTGATGAGCATGGGAGTGGAGGTATCCCTTTGACATGATGATTTCCACTCCTTTGGATATATGCCCAGTAGTGGGATTGCTGGATCATGTGGTAGTTCTTTCTGTAGTTGTTTGAAAAACCTCCATACTGTTTTCCATAATGGCTGTGTTAATTTACAGTCCCACCAGAAGTGTGGAAGGGTTCCACTTTTTCTGCATCCTCTCCAGCATTTGTTATTCTCTGTATTTTTGATAATAGTCAGTCTAACTGGGGTGAGATGATACCTCAGTGTGGTTTTGATTGCATTTCCCTTATGATTCGTGATGTAAAGATATACTTTTTGATATCACACAGGAATTCACACAGGCTATGTTTACTAGGTTCAATAAAATATTTAATGGGTATATGTTATGTATCAGACAAAGGTTAACATTACACTCAATGTAAGTAAATATTTAGGAAGACTGTACATACAGCATAACAATCAACTTATCATATGAGAAATGTAAAGAACTTAATTGGACATTTAAATAGATGGATGTGTAAGTATTGAAAATTAAAAGGTATATTTACATTTAAGAAGTGAGCAATTGTTAAATAGTTGCGTTTGGATTTTGAGGGCTATCTAAGAACATTTATGGTATAAACAGAGAACAGCAACGAGTTTTCTCCCACTTCACTCTGGGATTCACTTTTTTGATAGGAAATCAAAAGGGCCTTTGTGTTCCTCCCTCTTCCTTGCTCCAAAATAAGGTATGTTGTTGGTATTTGGGGGAAGATATAAGCATCGGTAATAATATGAGTATAAAACCAGGTGGGACCATAGTTCTCTTCCCCAGAATGAGGGTGGTGTATGAAAAAAGATGAGCAGAGAAGGGACCAGTGAGAACGTGGGTAGGTCAGAGTCTGGATAGTCTCTCCCTCTATAACCCTCTCTGATCCCATGACAAATAAACAGTATACATGTTGCTTTCTGCCTTATGACCGTAAAGGATCTCCATTAGTAGCGGTTCCCTTTTCTAGATCACTCATGACTGTTTTATATTATTTCCCTTTCTACACATCATTTTTACTATGACACAATCATAGCTAACAGTTCCTGACACAAATAAATGTGTGAAGGTCTCAAAACAATGCATTTCCTGATCATGTCTATATTCAGAACTTTGTATATAAACTTCTCTTCTGTTTCTAATTGTAGCTGAACTGCTACCTTCAAAGTGCAACATTATGCTGCATCCATAAACTGTAGATTTTAAAAACTAATATTCCAATATTGTGCTTGCTTTACCAGTAATTCTCAATCTTCTCATCTCACAAGTCAACAATAATTTCTTGAGCACCTACTATGTCACAAGCTCTGATAAATATGGGGGATGCATAAATAAATGAGGGAAAATTTGTGCCCTGTAGAAGCCTAAAATCTACCATAGAAGGCAAAATAGATGCACATGCAGCTAGGCTTGTTCTTTGAATTAACCCTTTAGGTTCCAATAAGACTATTGACTAACAACTACAGACCCAATTCTTATTCAGGTTCTGGGACTAATTTTCTTTGCAGTATAGGACTCCACAACCCATCTTAAAAGAGTTTTGCTAACTTAGTTATGCTGGGACCTTGATCCCTTGTTGGAGTAGTTGAGGCCTTGCTGTCATCCCTCCTGGTTAAGCTCCCACTGTGTACCTTAGGTCCAGTACAAAGAAGCTGCCTTATTTCTCTGCACCTTAGATCACATTCTTGGATCATTATCTTTTTATTACTCTCATAATAAATTGTTCCTGCCTTGTTACATTCACCAGATTTTGCTGTTATTGTTGCAATTGTCTTGTCTTATTTCTCTTATAAGTTTATTAAAAGTAGAGTTCTCCATTTCTCTGTAGTTACAATTCTTAAAAAACTGCATGGCACCAAATAATGAATAACAAATTGTGCGTTTCAAAAATTCAGGCTTTATGATTCGGGCTTTATACTCGTGTTCAGATTCCCCTAGGTTGGGTTCCAGGTTTCTGAGTCATTCCCAGCTTAGGCTTCTGACACTTACAGATAAATGTGCTAAGTTGTGCTTTTTGTTTTCCTAGCAACCACCCGATCCTATTGTTTAGGCTTTCTTTGAGTAGTAGGAAAATCATAGTATGGTGGATTTTGATATTTTATAGTTTCAGTTTGAATCTTGAATTCTACCTACTAGCTGTGTAATCTTGAACAATTTAATTATTGTATGTCTCAGATTCCTCATCTGGCCTGTGTAATGGATATAAGCAGCAGCGTTAATTCATAGAATTGATAAGAGGGATAAATGAATTAGTATATGTATAATGGTAATAACCTTGCCTGAACTTTGGCTGTTATTATTATTAATCCCATTAACAGCATATATCAGAGCATCTTGTAATTTATTCTCAGATATTTTGTGTATCTAGATAATTTTTGGAGAAGGATGGGTGGGCAATTACCGAATGAACCTCGGGCTATAATTTGCTTTATTCTACTTGTCAGCTCCATCAGTCAGCGTTCTTGCTACAATTTAAACAACTTGAATTGCATCATTATTAAATTCTCATGGCTCTAATTTGATTTGGTAACTTTGTGGTTTATTCTTCCTGAGAGTATAGGTGCTGGGCATTTGGGAAGAGAGGACATCAAAAATGAGAAAAAGGAATGGCAAAAATTTCCTTTATCAAAACATGGCTTATATTTGGAAAGTGGATTTAAAAGGTATTAGATAGAGATTATATTTAGACATTTTGCTAAGCAAATTGACTTTCTGGCATCTTCTTTTCTGTTATTAATATAGGGTCATAAGAATATTTTTTGGCTGCTTATAGTTGACAAGTATTTTCCACCCATTGCCCACTTATACATGTCTAGATTGGTGTTTTGGATTAAACAAGAGCAATAAAATAGAAGAATCATTTGACTCTAGGAGCAGAAGTATAAACACACATTCACTCAGGTGGCTATACTTTTTAAAGTATGTGCACACACTAACACATAGACACACCTCAGTTCATAAAGACAGATATGACCTGAAGGAAATCACAGGTAGTAAGTAATGATAACTATGGAATTACTTCTTTGGGAGGAAATTTTCCTCTTAAAGAAGAAAAGGTTTTAATGGGCCCAAATACAGCACCACCCTGCTGCCCTGCCTCCAGCCCTCACCAACCCTACCAACATAACTAGGGAAAGATATTTTTGACGAACATTCTCCTAGTAGGTTTCCTAGAATAAGGGCAACCATGTCACTATAATGCCTAGTTTGCTAATCTCAGGTAACATTGAAGGGGCAGGGCCCGGCCTGTGGGTTGTGCAGATATTGTCTGCTGTCCTGAGGGAAGGATGAGAGAAGCAAGGAGCACTCTCCCTCTTTCTGGTCGGAATAAGAGAACACTCACTCTGGGCTAGCTATCAATAGTACTTTGGTCATTCCAAATATAAGGAAATCAGATGGAGTTAAATATCAATAAACTGAAAGCAATTCCGGTGTCTTAGTTGAACATAGACTTCTGTTATCACATACATGGCTTATACTTGGAAAACAGATGATTCTTTCACTGCCTGAGGAGGCGTCACAGGACTTTTAGATGGACACACACAGAAAAGGAGAAAAAGGGATGGGGATTATATGTGTTGTTGTTTATCCACTGTATGAAAATTTAGTGGATATTTGCTATTAACCAGGCAGTTGGTAGTTCTTTTACATGTTTTATTTCATTTTAACACTACAAAATGAGCATTTGACCATACTTTGTATCAGTTTTAAAAAAAAAGACTAGAGTTAAAGAAGTAGAGTGATTGTCCTGAGTGAAAGAACTCACAAGTTGCAGAGCCAGATTTAAGTTACCTATTTTCCTGATAATTAAATTTGTATATGCATTTCCAATAACCTATTTCCATGTGCTGGTATGTGTAGGGACAGTATGTATAATAAAACTATCTTCATTACTACTTTTACATAAGTTATCCCATTTAATTTTATATTCATTTCTTGATGTAACTACAGGCACCATTCTTTCCAGGCATGATAACTAAATTGAGATCACATCTCCCCTGCAATGTCAGTGGAGATTACCTCTAGTATCCATACTGTAAGAACTCAGACTCACAGGTGCAAATCTTGTGTAATGCAGAAGCGTCCAAACGCTTCAACATTTCGAGTTTTCTCATATGAACTAAAATTATGGCTTCTACAAATTAGTTAAAAACAACACATTCAGCAGTATGTTTATTTAATTTTGCTTTCTTCAATTAATATAAAGAAAAGAGTCAAGACAGTCCTGGGAAAAACTAGAATACAGAGGCATTCCACCAGATTTCCTCAGAACAGTTCTTTGTCTATGTTAAAACATAATAAACAACATTTTAAAAAGCAGTATCTGAATGGGGAATCATTATAGTCTTCATGCAAAGATTCCTAGATCCTTGCTCTTCAAGAATTTTCATCAGGAGTATTTACTAACTTAGATAATTTCATAAAATTTTCCCAAGATAAAACTCAATAGCAGATTGAGATGTACTTGATTATTTATACCTCTTTGGTCCTTGCCTGACAGGGATTTTGTGGCAGGGAGTTTTCCAACAAAATCTCTGCACCATGCTTTCCTGGATATGCTTACTTTACACCACAGATGATGATGTTGAACATGGAGGCCACCAGTATGTAGACACTGAGCAAAGTGATGGGAACCACTCTGTGTATATGGGAGCTAAAGCAATGACAGAAGAAAAGGGCACTGAGATGTACAAGGACAGGATGACACATATATGAGAGGCATGTGTGTGAAATAGCTTGGGCAGTGACTCTCCATAGGGTAGCCACAGCATAGCCTGTGTGACATCTGTTGCTGTAATGACAAACATACAGAATCCAGAAGAAGAAGAGAAGATCCCAAGAGACCACAGATGTGGTCTGATGTAAGCACACGGCAGTTCCATCATGGCCACTTGGTCAAGTCAGGTGTAGGGGATGAACTGGTTGAGGCAGAAGGCTGTCCAGGAGAACTTGAAGCAAGGAGGCTCACTCACAGCACACTTCGTGTCATCACAGCTGTTCTTAGCTTGGCTGCCATTGATGGTCATCACAGCTGTTCTTAGCTTGGCTGCCATTGATGGGAGCAAAATGGCATGGAGGGGTGGAAAGAAAATGGCTGTACCCGTGCCAGGTGAGCTCATGTAGCGGCCACCTCTGACCAACAAGGAGAAGGTATGGATGAAGAAGACCTAGCATGGTTGAGGGAGGTATAGTAGTTGTTTTTTGGGGAGCAAAATGGCATGGAGGGGTGGAAAGAAAATGGCTGTACCCGTGCCAGGTGAGCTCATCTAGCGGCCACCTCTGACCAACAAGGAGAAGGTATGGATGAAGAAGACCTAGCATGGTTGAGGGAGGTATAGTAGTTGTTTTTTTGGGCTTAAAACCAATAAAATAGACATCGTCTTAGGTTAGGTGGACGAGCAAGCACTTCTGCCATGAGAGCCAGAAGAGCCAGGAAAAAAATACATGGGTTCAAAGAAGTAGTTAGTACAGGTCACATCAAAGAAGGGTGACATTTCTCACAACAACCACAGCACAGCTGATGTAGAACAAAGAATAGACCCAGAATTGGGAATCCTCCCAACCGGGAAATACACAGCAAGCAGGTGAGTGTGTGTATGGAGGGGGGTGGCAGAGTTGCTTCTCAATGGTGGCATCAGATGATGACTATTGCCCTCACATTCTGGGGACAAACCTATTCTCTGAAGAGACTAACCAAGGAATAAACACATTATTTTTGTGAAGGTTGGGAATTATGATAGCACAGTGATTAAAAAATTATCTGAACAGGAAACCACTTATCACATGTTAATAAAAACACATATTTTTCTTCTAAATTAAACCTAACAAAATTGGGCCATATCCAGTCTCACCTAATGAAAGCATTTATAAATCACAGACCTAGATTTATAGAATGATGAATAAACATTTCAAACGTTAAATCTCCAAATGGGAATGAGTCACAGTAAATGCTGCATTAACCCTTGTCCTTTTTTTCCACATAAAAGTCAATTGCATTTAAAGAAATAAATTCATGTTTCATTATGCCTGTGGGAAGATCTCGGCACTCTTCTCTTTTATACACATCAAATTAAAAATAAATTGGAAAAATCAAGAAGATGGTGGGAGAGGGAGAGGGAGACGGAGAGAGAGTTTTAACTTTCAGAATCTTTCACACACATCCTTCCACTTATGCTTTATTTAATTCTGTACAACATCCTAAAGACTGTGCCCATGATTTTGTTTCCTTGAATTGGGGCCAGCTTTACCTGTCAGGGTTTTCTTTTTCCCTTGGAACCCATTTTTTTTCTAAGAGTTCCAGCAGGACAAATTCCCGTTATGAATCTGCACATGCTGTCTTGATTAAAACACACAGAAGGGGATTGCTATGTTCTATAGCTAAAACCTAAGCCCCTTGAAAAGACAGAGGCAATATTTAGCTCTGCAGCATCATTTGTCTCCATTAGCACTTTGCTGTTTTTCTAGATCTTCCACGGCTCATTGTCTTTGCAAATGCTTGTTCCTCTGCATCAAGTTTCCTTCCCATTTTTATCTATTTGATGAATTAAAACTACTCCATGTAAGACCCACAATAATCGTCACCTCCTTGGTGATATCTTCTCTGATACCCCGATAGAATTTCCTTTCCTCATTTGTACCCTTTTCACAGAGTCATCGTATCACTCGGACCACGTGTGTTGCATTGTCACTTTTTCTCTCCAGTCTCTCTGTCCTGACTAGATTGTAAGGACTGAGTTCAATGTCAAGCTCTGCAACTTCCCTGTGCCCAGCACGGTTGCTCAGTACATTCATCCTTCTCAGTAAAATTTTCCAGCGTTTGAATCAAGCATTCTGGGTCTTTCAGACCACTTATTAATAAATCTCTACCCTCAAGTCTCCCTGACAAAGGGGGAATTCATTAATACTTGTATGTAGACTCCTTTGTGTACACATGAATACTTTGTTATTTGGGAAGTAGGCAGGTCAGATCAGTGATTGTTGTTTTATTCTGCAAGATGAGGAAATGGCGACAAAGTTGATAATGCAGAAAAGAGTGGAAACTTCTCAAGTACACACGGAGGAAAGGCCTGAGCTGGGACTAGATCCCAGGACACCTGACCCTGGAGTGCTCCTCTTACTCCTTTGCTACACCTATGGCAATCTTAAGCTTAATCTCTGGGAACCTTGGGAAAAAGGATAATGCTGCAGGGAGAGTGTCTTGAGGACCTGCTGCTTGAACCATTGTCATTGCCAGTGGGCCAATGCACTATAATGCAATTTAGGGTCATGTACTTATCTGCCTTGTGAAAGCGAGCACTGCCAGAGAACCTTTAAAATGGATTACTTATTTTAAAAATTCTATACTAGGCCATTTCAGAACATAGTATTTATCATTCACATATTTGTTCATTAAACAAATGAACTTGCCCTATTTAAGCACTTACCATATTCTAGGCCATTGGCGAAGGGTTGGACATGCAGCAATAAGAATGATTTGGTGGCTGCCCTCAAAACAACTCATAACCAGTTGGAAAATAATTTTTAAAAAGTAGCTGATAATGGTTAGTAAGACAGAAGACACATTGAAGAGTTCATCGAAGCTATTGAATAAATGAAAGAATAAATGAAAGAGTTCCTGTCCCATGTGGTTTTAATAAAACCAGCTTCAAAAAGAAGTTCTGTTTGTAATTCAAGCCACCATCCCAACTGGTCCAGAGTTTATATCACCTCATTTTCTCTTCCCTCAACAGACCTTTCCTTCCTAAAGTCTTGACCACACTTTCCTGCTTCAGTGACCATGCATGATCATTGCTCTGTTTCTGGTGGTGAGAGAACTGCTGCTGCAAATCTGGTTTACAAAATCCACTGTGCCCTTTCCACTCCAGTCAGAAGCCAATTAAAATGGGGATGTGTGGTAAGAAGGGTTCCTGTCCCTGTGCCCTCTCTGTGGCCTTGATCCTCTTCTCAAAGCATGAGGTTTCAAGTGGAACTGACATGTTTAAGAAGCAGAAATTGACACAAATAACATTTTATTTTTTAATCTCTCCCTGAAGCGCAGTTCTGCACCACTACAGGGGCATAATTAATTTGGATTACAAAGTGAATTTCTCCTCAAAGCTATGCAATCTATGGCCCTTTATTTATAAGTCTCTCTAAGACTTCTAGGTGATTTTTTAGAGTCAATTTCCATCTAAAAGCCCTACCTTTTGTTTATTTGTTTGTTTGTTTATTTATTTCTCACTTTCTGCCTCTGTAATACTTTCTGGCTCAGAAATAAACCAAAGAGCATTACGTAGATGTCTTAGTTTCTATTTCCTCATCTAAATAGTGTAATTGGAGGATCACATTTACTTACACACACTGACCTCAGTGATGCAAAGACCTGCAGGTAATATTAGGGCTGGCATCTGGAGGACTTCCAGAAACTACAGAATTCCAGATCTCTTCTATGATGTCCCCTATTCAAGACAGGAATGTGGAGCCCTGGAAACCACAGCCTGAGAACCCAACTTCATCTGGGTTGGGGGTGGGTGAAGGGAAGGGCCAGGCTCTGCAGAGTCAGGCATCACATTGTCTGGACCTTGCTTTCTTCCCCCTCTGGTCTCCAAAGCTCTGACCTCAGAGGACAGAGTAGGATTGGCCAGTGACTTCAGAGTTAGCAGACTGAGACTAAGCATTAAAATGTGCCATGTCAAGGTGGGACAACAGGACCTCACAGACCTGCAGCCTTCAGCCTCACCTTCTAGGGGAGGTCTGGACCACAGGCCTGCCCACACAGCACACATGCCCATAATATTCCACATACGGAGTATTGACAGTGTGTATTTTACTCTTTGGCATACCTATCATCTCCACTGGATAGGAAGACACTGGTTTCCACGTACTTATTGACACCTCTGTGTTAAGATTTGCTGAGATCTGAGGTAATGGAAGCACCATTTTTCCTCTTGGGGTATAAGTCTTGTGGGCAGACACACAGCCAGATCAGAGGGTATAACGGAGTCAGTGAGAATGATGAAAGCAGAATGGAGCAGGTGCTGTGGGCACAGAGGTGGGGTCTTTGGAAGAGCTGTGAGTTTTTTATCTCTATATCTCAGACACCAAGCATAGTACTGGATATATATTAACTCATCAAAAAAATGCTTGTTGATTTGAGTGTGTACTATCATCGCACTAATAAAGCTGTGTTTGCCTGTGTGCAGAGTAGACGATTATGATAAAGCATTCTCCTTTGAAAGTACTCTAGAACTGAACCTGAGATTATGACTCGGCTCCTAGTATTGTGTAAAAACCACAAGAAATTGACTTAGCAGGGGTTGCCTGTGTTAAGGTTCTGTCTGACCTCTCCTAGTCACAATGATTACAGATCTGTGTACTTTAGGGAAGAGAGGCACTGGGATGACCCTGCTGATCTTACAAATGGGAAGTGCTCACTTTGCTCACTTGATAGTTTCTATAAATGATTATGGACACATTTGAGTTTAATTCAATATTTGATGTGGACAGGTGTTTTTACAGTTGTAGTGAAGACAATCATCTATTTTCATAGATTCAGAATACTTGAGATTGCTTCCATCATGATAGAGCTACACGGATTAAATAATTAGTTTTAATATTCGGGGCTGACCCCGTGGCTCACTCGGGAGAGTGTGGTGCTGGGAGCGCAGCAGCGCTGCCGCCGCGGGTTCGGATCCTATATAGGGATGACCGGTGCGCTCACTGGCTGAGCGCGGTGCGGGCGACACCAAGCCAAGGGTTGTGATCCCCTTACCGGTCACAAAAAAGACAAAAAA
>NW_007731600.1:29754-47240 GCF_000696425.1 Galeopterus variegatus
AAAAAAAAAAAAAAAAAAAAAAAAAAAAAAAAAAAATTCGGTAGTATACTAGGTTTTTGAGTGGATGAATGAACAACTACCCTATGCTTTATGGAAGTTATATTCAAGTCATAGGGACAGATGATAAGTAATTAAAGTAGTAACAGATTGTAGTAAGCGATAGGGAAGAAATAAAATATTTAAAAAAATGGAAAACTTGTAGGGCTCAGGATCTATTTAAGATTGGTGGATTAAGAAACATCTGTCTGAGAAGGTGGCATCAGTCAAGACCGGGAAGAAGATGAGAAGGAGCCCGAATGTCCTACTCAAGAACAGCTGATGAGAAGAGTAAGATCAAAGCCCTAAGACAGATAAGAGGTTGAAGTGTTTGTAAGTAAAAAAATACCAGAGGGTCTGGAGCAAAGGAGAGGGGAGTCAATGGAGAATACAGTACACGACTCAGCAAAAATAGGAAATGAACTATTAATACACACAACGGCATGGATGAAACATTATACTGAGCCAAAAATGGCAGACTCAAATAATGTATCATGTATACTTCTATTTATGTACAGTTCTAGTACCATCAAAATTCATCTATTGTGAAAAAAACTCAGATCAAGGTTTTTCTGGTTGGGATGGAGAAGAGCTGATTGAGTACAAAGGGGCAGGGGAAATAAGCGATGGAAACATCTTGATTGAGGATCTAGTGGCTATGCAGGTGTTAGAACTCATCAAATTGTGTATTAAAATATTTACATTTCATTGTTGTAAGTTTCAGAGTAATAAAACTAATTTCAAAAAGAGAGAGAGTCTCACATTGATTAATTTGCTGATAAAGGGGTCACGATCCCTTGAACTTTAAAATTTGAAAGTATCAAAATGCTCCTTTAGAATGCCCATTCTTTTCTTGGAGCATTTCCAGGTTTCTCCCAGAAGAAGCAAATGTGTTCCCACTTCCTCTCAAAACACCTTCATCTGATGTTGCTTATAGTAACATAAGAGCCTGAATTCTAGACTTTGGTAGGAAACAGTGGCGAGGAGGTTAACCAATCTGGTGCAGTGATTGAAAAGGAAACATGCTTTTAAAAACAGTTAATAAAGTTAACTTAAAAGAAAATTAATGTTAAAATATGGTATTAATATTTCTAATGACTTTCCCACCACCTTAAACCATACAATATGCTATCTTCAGGAGAGAATTTTCTTTCTCATTCTTTTTCAGAAACTTAATTCTGAAATCCATTGTCCTCAGGGAATCAGCAAATTTTGAAGAGAGGCCAACACTTCAACTCGCCTAATTTTCATTATTAGCAGTCTCAAAAAGTCATCCAGCAGCCCTTTAGAATCTAGATTTTCAAGCTTCTGGAATATTAATCTGTTCCACAGTCCCTTGTCCTCTCACATTGTCCACTCCCCTAAGCTTTGGCACTGCATTAACATTTTCTGTATGCTTTTGTTGTTATTTTAGTAATTTTTTTCTTATATTAAAATTAAATTTCTTCCAATTGAGGCTAATTTTGAAAAATATGCTAAGATTAAAGAAAAATGAAAATGCCACAAATTTTGCTATTCTGAGCAGCTATTATTAGCATTTGGATGTATTTCCTGAATCTTCTTCTGCACACTTGAATTCCTTTTTAGAATTGACATCAAGCCCTATGGGCAACTTTCAAAAAAAAATTTAATATTATATCTTGACGACTTTTCTTTTTTCTTTTTTGTCTTTTTTCCGTGTCCGGCAACGGATTGCAACCCTCAGTGTTGCCCCCGTACCGGACCGGGGACCGGCGACGGGATCGCAAGCCTCGGCGTTGCTCAGAAGGCCACAAAGAGGCCATATGCACGATTCACTCTCGTATCAGCACACACCAACTTCAGCACAGCCATGTGCTCACAGTATGACTGGGGGATGACCTGGTTGGGGCAGAAGGGCATCCTGGAGACCATGAAGCAGAAGGGGCTGACCCACAGCAGCCCTCTCATCATCACAACCGCCCCCAGTTTGATCACTACAGATGGCGTCAGGATACTAGAGTGCCTGAGTGGGAAGCAGATAGCCACATAGCGGTCCAAGGCCATGGCCATGAGCACCCCAGACTCCACAGAAGAAAAGGCATGGATGAAGAACACCTGGATGAGGCAGGCATGGTATTCAATCTTGTGAGCTTGAAACCAGAATATAGCCAACATTTTAGGTTGGGTGGAGGAGGAGAGGACCAGGTCAGTGACTGACAGCATGGCCAGAAAGAGGTACATGGGCTCATGCAGGGTGTGGTCCGTTCGGATTATGTGAAGGACAGTGATATTGCCAACTACAGCCAAAGCATACATAGCACAGAACGGAAAAGCAATCCAAAATTGGGAATTCTCCAGTCCTGGGATTCCAAGCAGGATGAAGAACACAGGATGAGAAGAGCTGTTCCCTGATGCCAACATCACGGGACAGTTAATAGGTTCTCCACTGGGAAGGTATTCTACTCTCTGCAGATGATAACAATCAAAGCTATTATTATTGTGACTTATAAGTCTCTTGGATGCATCAATTAGTTAGCAGAGCAATTGAGTTTAATGAGAAACTGAAATAATTTCAACTGTTTTAATAAATAAAATTTTTCAACTTGAAATTATGCTGCTCTTTATTTTTTATTCATATTTATGTCATTCAAAATGCTGTTAGAACATACTAGCTGTAAGTGTAATATTTTTTAAGAATAAATATTTTTCCTGAAATAGAATCTGCTAAGGGAAAACTATCTTGAAAAATAATGTCATGATTTTTTTCCTGTTCTTTAGAACTGACAGCTGATATGTTTAACCTTTCCATAGGTCATTTTTATCCCTCCATTAAACCCCTAGGGCAACTCTTCAGCATAGAAAGCCAGTATGGCCTAAAGACCCACAGCAATTTATGTAGTGATGTTGAGTAGATTCTTACAGTAGAACAGTTATCATGAGGGTTGGGTCTGGAAGATAACCACCTGGCCAATTGTGCACCTGTAATTAAACATATTATCTTTAATGTGTGGCTCATCATAGATTAGAGGTCAACAACTTTTTTTCTCTAAAAAATGAGAACATAGATATTTGAGACTATGTGGGCCATACAGTCTTTATAATATTTAGCCATTATAGTTTGAAAGCACCCATAGTCAGTACACAAGTGTGTCAATGTAGTTGTATTCCAATAAAACTTTATTTACAAAAACAGACCACAAACTGGATTTGGTCTGCAGGTGATAGTTTGCCAACCTCAGTCCTAGATAATACATTTTTCATGAGGTCAGACCTGCATCCTGCACTTTCCCTAGCACCTCTGTGCTTGGTACAGAGTAGGTGTTTAACAAACATTTTCTTCAGAAAATAACAACTATATGCCATTATTCATGGCAATAGATGTATTAACTGGTTAACAGTATTCTAAAACGTCCTAAAAGAATGCTTTTAACCCTACATTGATGTCATGCCCATCAGACAGTTATGTCCACTTCTCATACTGAGGTTGTTCTGCTGCCAGTGAACACTGTGTAAATGCCATTCTCTGTCTCTACTTGCCTTACCTGATTTGCTTCTACCATCTGATCCCTCTGGTGGCTACTACCTACCTCAGAATCCATGGCACAGAGCTCTCATGGCTCTTACCCTGCACTTTTTACTATTTAATCTCAGCTGTGCTGTGTGTTGGTTTGAAAGCCTTAGTTCTTACCTCCTTCATAACAGAAGCACCTGGGAAAGAAGCACACCCTTTCTAATCCCTCTGAACAAATTATCTCTGAGAACTAACAAATATTTCATTCAACTAGACGGAATGGTTCCTTACAGTTTTTTCTGAAGATCTCAAATAGGCCTAACTTATTTTTAATCTTCCCTGGATTTATAAATGTAAAGTTGTTTTCTAGTCAGCCTGGAGCTGCAGAGTTACAACGAGACATGTACTAACCAGACCCTGAGAAACCAAGGAAGACATCAGAAAGGCTATGCTGACTTCACTCCTCCAGCAGGACCACACGATAACATCAAGGATGGGAACAGAAACAAGATAGAGCGCTGGCGAGACTTTGCATCCTGAGACCTTGCATGAAGCCCTCAAGGATCACGTTCCTCTCGCTCCTGCTTTTCATTTCCCCCTTTCCATACCCCCAACCCCTCTTAAAAAAAACCTGAGTAAATCTGAGCATTTGAGATGGCTTTAGTCTGGCCATTCTCCTTCAGGTTTATCAGAGAGATGGGTTAGTCTAACATCTCCCCTCAGGTCGCTAGTGTTCCTGAATAAAATCTGACGTCTATTTTCACTAACATTTGACTTTTGGGTCATTTGTTTTTATTGAGGGGCAGGCAGACTTGGGTCCAATAACAAGATTTGAGAAGCCAAGCCAGGAGCTGAGTACCCCCGGTATCATACATATTATCTGGGGCCCAGAGGCTACATAAATCTAGGTCTGTATTCTCTTCTACCTGTCCTGTCTTCCCAAACTGCCCTATCTATTCTGTTTGAGCCAGTGTCTTCCTCCCTGTCTTCCTCTTGTCCCCTGTATGTCACTCTCCTCTGTGGGCACACAGTCATTAAGGCTCAGGAGCACCCGGAAAAGCAAACTCAGACCATGCTAATTCCTGCCCCAGACACTGGAAGAGGTACTGGCTAAAAGTACAACTTCTCAAAGAAAATAATAATCTCTGATAAATTGTGCCAGAGATGCTATTTTTCAAAACACAGCACTATAGCTTTTAACATTTATTGTTTCTAACATACAAAAAAACTCTGCAAACTCATTTTATGATGTGAAAAATAGAGTTCAGAGCAGTTAAATGATTTGCCCAACATCAGTTACTGCACCCATTATGTGGACATAGTAGTGTCCATCAGCTGTGGCTAAAGCCCATGGAGGGATAAAGGATAAATAGGCTGAGATCATGCTAAGAAAGAGCTTTGGAAAATTTACACGAGCAGTTCTAACAGATCCTAGGATTCAGCCTTCAGTTGAGACCTCAGATCAGAGCCTATTTAAAGGACTATGTCTGGCCTTTCCCTTTTCCCAAGCATTAGTTCTCTCCATTCCCCTAAGTCCTACTGCCTCAAACTCACACTGGCTTCCTTTGAGACTGGAGACCAGAGATGGAAGCATTAACCCCTCACTTTCCTCTCCCCTCTGTACACATAAATGAGAAGACAAGGGATTTGAGCGTATGTACAAGAAGGCAGGTTTTTGAGCTTATTGGGGTGCACATAGTTCTTGTTATTTGGAGTATGTATATTAACTGTTAGAGAGATCTTTTGTGGAATATGAAAGTGTGTTAATATGTGCTGTATGTTGATGTGTGTATCTGAGAGGTATGTTAATAAATACCTGTATACGAAACTGGATTTGCATGTGAGTGTTTATAAACCTTGTGTATATGTGAAAGTATGACTAATCGTTTGCTTTAAGTATGCATAGTTAGTGTGATTCTACCGTTCTGCGAGTTCAAGTTCCCTGAATGCACATGGTTGGTGAAGGTACATGCCGAGCTCCATACGTGATATTGTGAGATTGCATATCAGTATGTATAATATAAGCATGTATCTACAAGGAGTGCAAGTTTGATGAGGATGTTGACACTTCACTGTGTACTGAAGTAGCTGTGTTTCCAAGGCCCCCCCCCTGCCCCCAGCTTCTGAGTGGATAATTATCTGGAGAGGCAAAAGGATTCTGACAGAGACCCTGCCATAGTCATTTCTGAATATTTGTGGGACTGGAAGACTCTGCTGACTCAACCTGAGCAGTTAAAGCCTACACAGAGTTTCCTCTCTCTCAGTTCCTATACAGGACCCTACTGGTATTCTCAATCTCTCTCTCTTTTTCCTAAGTACTCCCTGATTTTTCTTTATTTCATCTTTGATGATAAAACAGGAAGGTTTGAGGAAGGAGCATTTAAAAATTGAAAGATAAGATTTATTTGTAAAGAATGCAAAACTGTCAGACTTCAGAAGATAAGCCTCACAAAACACAAACCCATCATACGTTTAAAGAAAAAAAAGTAAAACAGAAATTACCAATGATATCAGGTTTACATTAATGAGTATGTGGTAGATTGTGATCATAATATTTACAAAGGACATAATTTACTTTCAGACATCAGCCTAACAAAATCAGAAATCGTATTGTTTTTGTTAGGGAGTTTGTGTTAACAGAACATATTTAGGTTCTATTATTTTTGGGATCAGGCTGACGAAGTACATTGGAATTTTTGTTTCATCTCATTGTCTCAGGGTGCAAATTATTTTTCTTCATTTTTTTAAACTTTCATTTGTGAGGTGCTCAATATAATGAAGCACAACAAAATTTGGCTGCTCCTCCTCCTTCATTTTAGGGAAAGTTTTTCCCTCAAACAGAATGTGACATCTAACAGCCATCTTCTGACTCTTACACAATCTTAAATGCCACAGTGACTCCAAACAGACCTGACACCAGGCTCTTGTGGAAATTACTTCTCGGGCCACACACTACTATTCAGGTTTGGTGGGGGATGGCTTCCTGGATGGATTGACCCTCCAATGGACCCCTCATCATTTGTAACTTTCACAACCTGGTACCTCTGCAAGATTCATTGAGGATCTAGGAATCTGGCACACAAGTCTGCTCTGACACCCAGTCTTATTAGAATGTGCAAAGAATTCAGGGCAGTATTGAGAGCCCAGTTAAGGTTGCGTATAAGAAACTTGTAGCCACACCAGTGTGCGATTGTAGGATTACAAGGGGATGACAGAGAAGGATGTTTAGAAAAGAAGTTTTGATGGAAGAAAATGTTGATGATATTGACTTGTGAATTCTGGGACACTTCAACAAATCTACATACAAAGCCTGGCCACATCCATAGTCTCATAGTTCTTATCTCTTCACTTCTGTTACCTTTATCTCCACAGTACCTCAGCCAATTGTGTATGGACATGTCCTGGACCTTGTCACTGCTCAGAGATACTAGAACTCTAAATTTCTGAGCATCTTGCCCTTAAACTACAGTATCCCGTCTCTCTGTGCTTTTGCTTATCCCATTTTCTTCCACGTCATCAACTCCTTTATATATACGTGTGTATATAGCACATAATATACAGTATAAAAGTTATTATATGGACATATATTATATAAACATAATATACAAAGATGTATGAGTACATAGAATAAATACAAGGGGTCTTTAAAGTTTTCATGGAAAGATTTGTATTATGTTTAAATTCCATTTTTCCATTTTCTTGTGTATGAGTTCATGCTGGAGTATAGTGAGCTCCCAATCCTATATGACTGGAATCTTTATATGAAGGGGGCATTTAGACACAGAGATCCATACACATGAGAATGCCATGTGGATGTGAAGGCAGAGACCAAGATGATGCATCTACAAGCCATGGCTTCTAGCAAACCACCAGAAGCTAAGAGAGAAGACGCATGGAACAGATTCTCCTTCCTAGTCAACAGAAGAAATCAACCTGCCAACACCTTGTTCTTGGATTTCTAGCCTTCAGAACTGTGACACAAACAATTTTTATTGTTTAAGCCATTCAGTCTCTGGTACTTTGTTAGAGCAGACCTAGCAAACTAGTATAACAATAAGTACATTCATTATTCTAAATCTTCACCTATAAATATTTATACCTCACATGGACTATAGACATTCAAATATAGTTTTAATGAAATTGCTTATCTAGACAGGGGCCTTACAAAACATATTTATATGTGCCCCACATACCTTAGGGGTGACCTTGTATTTATGTAAAGATACATAAATATGTTATTGAAAACATGATTTAAAAAAAAACAAAACTAAAATAGCTCCAAGCATATAATTAATTGATTGCAAATAGAGAAATCATCGCAATTTAGTGACAGAAAAGATGTCTTTTTTATTATTTATTTATTTATTATATTTTTGGTTATACATACATGTGGAGTACAATGATGACTTTCAGTAATTGTGTACAACGTGTGGTGGTTAGATCAGTATAGTTAGCTTATTCATCATTACAATAAGTGATCATTCTTCGTGTCCCTTAACCAAGTCCTCATTAGCTTCCCTCCCTCTCCCCTCCCCTTTTCCACTTCTGGTAACTGTGGTTCTTTTCTTTCTTTCTAAAAGTTCACAGTTAAAAATAACCAGGATTTTTTTCTCTCTTTCTAATTTCTAAAAGTTACTGTGATTGTTGTTTCTTTCTTTTGCTCTCTGTCTCTCTTTATTGTTTATGTGTTTATTTATGGATTCAGCTCCCATATTTGAGTGAGAACATGAGGAATTTCTCTTTCTGTACCTGGGTTGTTTCACTTAGGATAATTTTCTCCAGGCTGCCATGGTAGAATTTCATTCTTTTTTATGGCTGAGTGGTATTCCCTGGTGTATATAGACCACAGTTTCCTTATCCAGTCATCCATCCACGGACGTTTAGGTTGGTTCCATCATCTGGCCATCGTAAAAACAGCTGCAATATACATGGGAGTGCAGGTATCCCTTTGACTTGATGATTTTAAATCTTCTGAATATATCACCAGCAGTGGGATTGCTGGATTATATGGTAGTTCTATCTGTAGTTGTTTTATATTTATTTTCCAGGGGAGCATTATGCTGCAGGTGACTGAATTTGGGGAAGGAGGGAGAAGAGAAGGAGGGAAGTAAAAAGGCATTTATTCCCTGCACTCGACATAGCAAGAATAGAATCTAAAATTAATTGGGGAGATAAAGAACCTTTATATTAATCTAAAAGATTATAAATAATATAATAATTAAAATAGAGTAATAAACGGGGCCGGCCGGGTGGCGCACTGCTACAGTGTGCCGCTTGGGAGCGCGGTGGCGCTCCTGCCGAGGGTTCGGATCCCACATACAGACTGGTTACCACTCACTGGCTGAGTGAGGTGTGGGTGCAACACTGAGGGTTGCGATCCCGTTGCCGGTCCCGGTCCGGTACGGGCGCAACACTGAGGGTTGCAATCCGTTCCTGGACACGAAAAAAGACAAAAAGGAAAAAAAAATAGAGTAATAAACATATTAATTCGATGTGTTCCAGTCTAGAGTGAGGAACCTTCTGGGAAATTCTACTTGTTAGGGACAAGTCCCGAGGGTCTCTCGGCAGCAGGGCTGGGTTATATGCTGGGCTCCTTATAGAAGGCCTGGCCCAAGAGCCACCTACACACACATTTGACTGGGCAGTGAGTAGAAAAGGCAGCCCACATGCTGTCAGGATCCAGGTAAGATGCTAGGACCAGAAAGAGCAGGCCAAGAAGACAGAGACCTTAGAGGGAGGTCGATGGTATAGAGCAGAGAAGGAGGGATGGAGAGTGAAGAGGCAGGTGCTGAGAGACTTCAACTCAGAGGCAGAAAGGTAGAAACATTAGGAGGAGGGGTGCAGAGTAATGGGCTCAAGCTAAAGGTTGTGAGACTTAAGTGAGATATCAGCAAGTAGTTTGCAAACAAATTATTTCTTTCCAGGGAAGAAACCTCAAAGCTAGTTACTTCAAGGAAATAAAGTAGAATTATTGTAATTCTGTGTGGCCCTGAATGTGAGATATGCATATATTTTATAGGTACTTCACTTAGTTTTAAAATTTGACTGACTTCTGTGTCTCTATTTGTTAGGAAATAAGCTTCTTGAGTCCTTCCACTTGGCATCAGCTCCATTTTTTTTTATAGGATTCTCGAATTCTGAGCTCCTTCTAGCTCTCTTAATAGTAACCATTTATATTTAGAAAGAAGTACTTTAAATAAAACTTGACATTTTTGACCATTGCAGAAACAACTAGAAATAGTCAGGTTAGGAATATTTTATATGTGTGTGTGTGTGTATATATATATATATATATATACACACATGCACACACACACAGAGCTGGCCAATAAATACGTTAATATCCTTGATCAGCCCATTTTTAGTTGTTTCTGCAATGATCTTTATCTACACACACACACACACACACACACACACACACACACACACACACTTTAGTATACCTATTAATTGGCAGCTGTCTTATACAGGGATTGACACATGGTGTTATCAGCATCATGTTCTAACTAACTGAGTTAACCGGCCAGTCCAATCAGTGATATTTTTAAAGTCCAAGATTTATAGATCATGGACCATAGGTGGGAATGAGGTCCTACATCCAGTCAATGGTTGAGAAAGAACTTCTGCCTTCATCTTTATGATTCTGCCTGGCCAGAATAATTATGTATCCCAATATTTACCATTTCATCTATGACCAAAATCTCTGGACACAGAAATCTATTGTTATCACTTCCTGTTTCTAACCCCCTCATCATCAATCAAACCATAGAACATCACCAAAGGGAAAAAAAACAAACACACACAGTCTAATTTAAAGAAAATGCATGGGCACCATCTCCTGATATTTACATTTATTTGATCTGGGCTGAGATCTTGGCTTCATATTTTTTGACAGTTTCCCAAATGATTCTAATGTGGTGACATGATTAAAATGCAGTAATTTAGCCTACCAATTTTATTAATTTTTTTTAAAGCCCACAAGGTGGAGATTATACATTGAGTTGATAACAAATAAGTGTCAAATGGAATAGCCAAATCAAAATCCAGATATTTTGATACTTGGTTCACTTACTAAAATGGCAAAGTTGATGAGTTTGTATGGGGGCACTTTTTTACCTTCTTAGTAGAGGGATGATTAAACCATCTCTTTACTAACATCTTTCACTTCCTCTACTGTTCCATTCAACATTATAAATCAAGTTGTTTTTATTTAATTTTTGATCCCCCATCTAACCTTGGACCAATTTTATCTTGTCTTGTTTTTTCCATTTTCCCAAATACATTCAAATCTTTTTTTTTTTTTTTTTTTGTCTTTTTTCGTGTCCGGCAACGGATCGCAACCCTCAGTGTCGCGCCCGTACCGGACTGGGACCGGCAACGGGATCGCAACCCTCGGCGTTGCGCCTGCACCTCGCTCAGCCAGTGAGCGGGAACCGATCTGTATGTGGGATCCGAACCCTCGGCGGGAGCGCCGCCGCACTCGCAAGCGGTGCACTCTAGCAGTGCGCCACCGTGCCGGCCCCTACATTCAAATCTTTGTATCTTATTTTCTATCCTTTAATTCAGATTGTCATTTTTAACTAGATACATCAGTATTCTTTGGTTTGGTCCTCTAATGCATGTATAATATGCTGCACTGCTAATTTTGTTGACATATATCTTTTGCAAGCAGTAGAATTTAAATTTAATGCAGTGTTTTATATCGATATTTTACAAAGTTCCTTTAATTTTATCCTCAAAAAGTCATAAATGCATTTTCTTTTATTTGTTTTAATATTATTGTAGATTTTTCCCTTGGAATTATTAATCTAAATACAGAATATGTAACATAGGAATCATTTTATATTTTAGGAAATCGTTAGCAAATGGGCCAAACCTCATTTATCACAAAGCCAGTTCTTTATTTTACTCATAGAAGATTTTATTATTATCATATTTGTTACCCTCATTCACAGTTTTATGGGAAGTACTATTCTTTTCTTGGGATATAAATTTTTATAACTTTGTCAATATTACACTTTCTTAATTACAATAGCTTTTTATCTTACATTTTGATATTTCAAAAGAGAGGTCTCTCCTTTTTATTGTTATTAATATTATACTAAATGTATTTGCACATTTATAGTATTTAATATACTTTTGTGTCCATCTGTCACTATCCATTAAAAATTCTTGTGTGCTATTGATTGGTAATGCTTGGAATTTATGAGTTAGTTACTGGGAGAATTTACATCTGTTCACTGTTGAAGATTCCTATCTTCAGGAATGTAATTAAGGAGTAATGAGCTTTCTTTATGTTTTTTAGTAAACTTTCACAGACCCTCCTCTGCCTCTACCCAAAACCTTTTTGTTATCCCAATACATTTTATAGTTTTGTTGCTATTGTGTGTAAAAAACAAAAAAAAAATTTCAGTGATTAATTTTGTGAACAGGAAAATCTATTGATTTGTGATATTGATTTTCTATCTGGTTATTTTTGTAAAGGCATTTTCACAGTTTATAGTCTATTCTTTTGGATTTTTTCAGGTAAAAAATCAATTAAAAACTAAATAAAGGCATGTCTTTTTTCTTTTCAAATGAAACACAGTTTACTTCTAATTACTTGTCCTTTTGCTAATAATATTTCAAATATTTCATAAAATGTTGAATAGTAGTAGATATGGTATCTTGTTCCTGATTTTAATGAAAATGCTTTTAGTAGGTTACCAGTAATTACGTTTGCTCTAAATACTAATAATATTTCAAATATTTCATAAAATGTTGAATAGTAGTAGATATGGTATCTTGTTCCTGATTTTAATGAAAATGCTTTTAGTAGGTTACCAGTAATTACGTTTGCTCTGGAAGATACTCTTCACTAGGGAACATTTATTTTTTTCCTAAATATTAAGAACATCATAAATTTCCATTGAATTTTCTGAATTTTTTTCTCTTTTCCATTTAATATGAGTATTTTTTTATTCATAAGACAGAATCAACAGTGTTAACATGCAATATTCTTTAAAAGCACAGTTGCATTTGACTTGCTAATGAATTATTCATAATGTTTCCATCTGTTTTCTTAAGTAATTAGAAAATGACTTTCCATCTTTTCTTATGCTCTAGGATAGGGTTTCTCAAACTTGGCGTTATAAACATTTTGGGCTGGATAAGGAATCAACAGTGTTAACATGCAATATTCTTTAAAAGCACAGTTGCATTTGACTTGCTAATGAGTTATTCATAATGTTTCCATCTGTTTTCTTAAGTAATTAGAAAATGACTTTCCATCTTTTCATATGCTCTAGGATAGGGTTTCTCAAACTTGGCGTTATAAACATTTTGGGCTGGATAAGACTGTCTTAAGGAACTATCTTGTGCATTTTAGGATGTTTAGCAGGATCCCTGGCCTCCGGTTAGGGAGATGCCAGTAACACTCCGGTTCCAGTGTGGCAACCAAAAACGTCTTCAGACAGTGTTAAATGACCCCCGGGGGACAAAATTCGCTCTCTTCTGCACTAGATGAATTTGTAAAAGATTAAAGTACTTATTTTTTCTTTAAGTTTGGTAGAAAACTCACAAAGCAGAACATGTTCTTATTCTCCTCCCCTTCATTAGAAAAGTTTTTCCTAACATTACCATTTCTTCTCTGCTGAGTTTTATTTCTTAAGCTAGATTGGTAATTTATGTTTTCCTACAAAATTATCTATTTTATATATGTCATCAAATATATAGTTATAGTTTTTCATACTATTCCTTTATATTTAAAAGTATGTTTCTGTAACTAGAATTTTGTTATTATTTTCATTTTTCATGCTTTTAAAAAAATTTTCTTGACCCATCTTATAAAAGGCTCACTTATAGTCTTTTTAAACAATTAACTCTGACTTGATTGATAACTCATTCATTTGTAGATTTTATCTTTCTCAATTGCTTCTTTTGACATTTATTTATTTTCGTAGCTTCTTAAGCTGAAAACTTAGATAATTAATATTTTCCATCCTTGTTTTTTAATAAGTTTGTACTCTTCTGGGTATAAATTGCACTCTGGTAATCATTCAGTTTAAAAAATAGTTTTTCTTATTTATATTTTTCAGGCATAGAGAAGATGCCTAATAAATGGATGTTGTTATTGCTTTTCAGTTCTTTTCATTTTACATTATAATATTTATATTATTATATTAATAAAAATAAAGTATTATTATTTATAAACTAATTTAATAGTCTAGGTTAGAGAGTGTGAAGATCTGGAAGAGAGCATTTTATATTTAGATAAAGATAAGATAAAATAGATAGAGGGATATTAGAGGTTGAATAGAGAAGGCATGGCAATTACTTAGAAGTGGTGTTAGTTAAAAAAATAAAAGACTAAAGGATGATGCTCATATTTCTAATTTACATAACTGGGGTGTTTTGTGAAAAATGTAAGCTTTATACAGAATATGTGGGAGGAAGAAAGATAATAAGGGAAAAGGATCAATTTGGTTTTGAACATATCAGGTATGAATTACTCATGAGAAATCCATGTGGAAATGTAGAGAAGCAAGTTTTATCTTTAGATTTGGAACCTGGAAACCAGAACTGCCTTTGAAATATTTACTTAAAATTTGTTATTATATAGGTGAAATATGAAGGTGTAAAAATTAGCAAGGTAATTTTTAAAGTGACTTGAGAATGGGCAAAGAGTAAATCCTTAAAGGATACCATATATAAGGGTGGAAAACATAAGGTTCTCGGAGAGGGGAGAAAAAAAGAGAAAACAAAACCAAAAGAGAAAGAGCTGAGTAGTGGGTAAAAATAATAGACCAGTGCTTTACAAATTGATGGGAAGAAAAAATTTCCAGAAAGAATCATCAGTAATGTACGTAAGAGCTGGATAAATGAGATAGTCACTACAATGAACCAAATGAATTGGCGAGTTCCATTTTGGCGTCATGTTCCATTTTTGGCACAGCGAGTGTAGCATGGAAGCCTGATTCTCTGAGCCCTTTGCAGAGAGGGATAATCAACATTAAGGTGACTTTCCAGAGAAGCTGAAAGAGTTTCATATCTGCTCGTGTTATGCGGAATTAACATTTGTCATACAGGACTCTACCAGAAAGAAACCTCATTGATCACGGCATGTCTCTTTAAAAGCACACATCTGAAAAACGTTTGTCAGAAACTGTTGTTAGACTGGTTTAGAGGTTCCTACTATGCATTCCTCAGCTTTATGAGTGCAGGCCTTGGAGTCAGACATGCAGATTCCAATCCCAGACTTTTTACTACCTAACTGCATAATCTGGGGCAAATTAATCGTTTTAAACATCTGTTTCCCATTTAATGTAGGAACACATCAATAAACCTGTTATTCTTTTCTGAATGACACACAAGAAGCACTTTAGTTACATGTTCTTTCTTAAAACTCTTGACTCTTTTCTGTGCTTCCAAAATAGCCATTTTATAGAGTGAATTCTAAAATATATATCAGTGTAATTCAACATTGGGCCTTGCATAGGTGGGACTATTTTGCCCTGTATTATGTGCAGGGGCATAACCAATGTAAATACAAGCTACGATATCAAGGGCTCAACATCAGATTCTGCTGCTGTTAGCTGAACATTAAGAGTGGTAGTAACACTGCTAACATTCTGGGAATGAGAAAAACACTATTTTCAAAGTCTTCTGCCAAGATTAGCCTTGGAAAAGAGAAATCATACTTTTGGTTCATGCTTTATTTCTATCTCTGTTGTTATAACTCAATTTATGGGCCCACTGGGCCACCAATGAGGGAGCCAAGTCTCGCTGATCTCCACACATGGGTGCTTTCTACCTGGTTGTTGAGTTCCTTCTATGATGTGGGTAATGTCTGGTTAGTATTGAAATGAGATAACAAAGATGTTTATCCTTTGTGTCCACCCCAATACGGATGTCACAAACATTTTCTCCAGATTTCCTTACTTCCCTTCTTCCAAAGTTGGTAGTTCCATCCCCTGATCAATTCTCCAAGCCTTTCAGTAAAGTTTAGTAGTCCATATATACCCACACACCTAAGATGACCTCTCCTTTCAGACAAAGTTAACCACCAAGATCCCTACTCACACTGCCTGTTATGAGGATTTCCCTTCACCAGTATTTTTTTATGAACACCCATGTGTGGGGCTCTTATACTACTGTACAGTATTCCATTTTTGGTTAACACCAACTTGTTCACCAGTCCATCCATGAACCAAGCCTGAAAATTTTCCTCCCTTTCAACCCCTTATCCAGGATGAGGCCATGGATGTGAGTAAATGGAGAGACAGCCATATAAGTGAGAAGTGCCATGAGATTCTAGGCAAACTGTTCACATAATTTATTTGTGCTTTTTTGACCTTGTTCTTCACCCCACCTACCATAATTCTTCAAACATCATTGGAATAACATGGAATAACATGAGAATTTTTCCAGCAACTAAGTATATTACCCCCAATTATGCCCTTAAGCATCTGAGGAATAAACGCAGGTAAAGGTGTGTGTTGTCATTTTCTACATTGGATCGCCTACTCAATGACTTGATACATAGTTGTACTCCAAACTATAAGCTCAGTAAAAGCAACCCATCTATTTTGGTCATCGGTGTTTCTCAGTGTGTGTGTTGTCATTTTCTACATTGGATCGCCTACTCAATGACTTGATACATAGTTGTACTCTAAACTATAAGCTCAGTAAAAGCAACCCATCTATTTTGGTCATCTGTGTTTCTCAGCAGCTTGCACACAGTGCTTTGTACATAAGAGGTTGTCAAGAAATACGTTAAATGAATGAATGGTGATGACAGTAGATGTGCTGATTGTGAGAAGGAATAAAATTTACTTTTCCTGCATTTCATAATTTTTGACCAAGAAAGGTATTTTTATGATGTGTATATCTTTGAGAATCAAAGTTGGAGTGAACACAGGTCATGGCCCCTTTGGATTCATCTTTCTGGTTGGTGAATCTAACCAGGTCTGTAATGTTCCCCTGGCTTGACACTATGCGTTCCCTTTTCTAGCCATTTATTATTTTTATGACAGCTGTATTTTTCCTTTTAGATGCTAGAGTAGGAAGTTTAAAAAACTAGGCTGGATATTTTTGGTGGAATGAAACAGAGTAGGCCTTTAGGGCTATTTTTTCTGCTCCACTAATAGTATGGAAGCCCTCTGTATAATCCTGCCTAATTCTGCATAGTTCTACCATAGCTTGTAATAAAGTGCAGACATGTTTTGGTACATGTATCTGTACATATATCCATCTCTGAGCTCTCTTGGGAATCCTGGCTAATGTTAGGCTTTTCTAGATATTTTGTCCTCCATAATGCTGCCATAGTTACATCTTGTTTTTAGTATTCTCCAAAATAGTCATGTGGCAAAATGTTTCCTCCAGATTACCTACACTGTACTTATAGAACACTGGTATCGTTTCAGTGTCATGAATTCAAGCCCACGTTGGCCATATAGACCTTTCAATGCAAGGCAATTCATGTTCCTGTAGCGATGCCAGAAGAGGACCATTCAAATGTCCTGCATCCCTTCCAGCCTGTCATACTCAGCATCCAGTTCTAAGTAAATCCCCCAGTTTTCTGGGAGTCGCAGCACTGTGTCTGCCATTGTGTCCAGTTAAGCCTTGCATATAGGGGAACTAAGACTATAGGGAAACAGAGCAATATTTGACCAGGACTCAACTCTTCCTGGTTGTAGGAGACTAGGTGTCATGACCATGACTATATTTCTATTGGCGTGATCTTGCAATAGAAAGCTATTAATACCAAGAGATTCTGAGCTTAAGTACGATTCACAGCTTTATCAAGGTCTTTAGAAGTACTAAGCCAACAAGATCTATGCTATAGAACCAGGCCACCAGTTCATAGGCCTCTTTTCTCAGTTTCCTGACTGCTCTAACTAGATGACAACAGCCCCTACCTCCAGCCCATCTCCTCTTGTATTAGACTGAAGATAGAGTCATCACAGTTGGCTCATCTAGGTTGGTTCATTTATTTATT
>NW_007731600.1:47478-49389 GCF_000696425.1 Galeopterus variegatus
AGTTAAGCCTTGCATATAGGGGAACTAAGACTATAGGGAAACAGAGCAATATTTGACCAGGACTCAACTCTTCCTGGTTGTAGGAGACTAGGTGTCATGACCATGACTATATTTCTATTGGCGTGATCTTGCAATAGAAAGCTATTAATACCAAGAGATTCTGAGCTTAAGTACGATTCACAGCTTTATCAAGGTCTTTAGAAGTACTAAGCCAACAAGATCTATGCTATAGAACCAGGCCACCAGTTCATAGGCCTCTTTTCTCAGTTTCCTGACTGCTCTAACTAGATGACAACAGCCCCTACCTCCAGCCCATCTCCTCTTGTATTAGACTGAAGATAGAGTCATCACAGTTGGCTCATCTAGGTTGGTTCATTTATTTATTCCTTTTTTTGAGGCCCAGGGTGTTTTGTGATATATTTTCTTTTGCAATATATATAGATATATCACTGTCTAAAAATTATACATTACCTTACAACATGCTACCAGAATTGTGCCTTGTATTATTTCCAATTTTCAACCTAGTAAGCTGTATAAAAATTAACGTCTCCTTCTAAACTCAAGGGTCTGAGATATCAGGCATGCTGAGACTTGGGCTTTCCTTTCTGTTCTGTGAAGTCAAGTGCCTGAAGGGGCTGACAAATGTGAAGGGGCTGGATATAAGATCATGAAGAAAGGAGAAGTCTATGATAAATTTGGGAGTTTGTGACCTACCTAAGGCCATTCACATTAATTGTGGTATATCTACACAATGGAATACTACTCAGCTATAAAAACGAATGAAGTACTGCCATTTGCAACAACATGGATGGACCTTGAGAGAATTATATTAAGTGAAACAAGTCAGGCACAAAAAGAGAAATACCATATGTTCTCACTTATTGGTGGGAGCTAAAAATAAATAAATAAAAATTCACACGCACACACAAAAAAACCAGGGGAGGGGGAAGAAGACTTAACAACTACAACTCCTTGAAGTTGATATGACAAGCAAACAGAAAGGACACTGTTGGGTGGGAGGGGGGAGAAGGAGGAGGGAGGGGGTTTCGGTAATGGGCCACAATAATCAACCTCATTGTATATCGACAAAATAAAATTAGGGAAAAATAAAAAAGGAAATTGCTGTCTAAAAAAATAAATAAATAAATTTAGACATTGAGATGATCAAACAGAACAAATCTCTGGGCAGGATTCCACCTCAGGTGTGCCTGTCTCTGACCTCAGAGATGGTCCTATATTGAGTCTATTAGGGAATGTGCTGAATCTTAGAGCCACTGTTGGATATGGGCTACATTTACCAATGTCTGAGACATCCCCAAAGCCTGCACCTGATGTGGGAGCAGGATGGCAAAAGTTATAGCTATGTCCATGAGTCAGAACCCACTCTCTGCATTTTCTCAAGAGAGCCCCTTATTGACAGACACAAATGAAGCAAGAAGAGTCATTGTTCCCAAAGGATTAGGTGTCAGTTCCCAGGAGGATGTACTTATGCTAAAGAAGAATATGAGAATATAAATAAGGATGTGGATTCCCAACAGTAGGCTAGATCAGAAAAGCTGCTGAACTTGAAGAATTTGAAGCTACTTCACCCTTGGTCTGGAATTAGGGAGCAAGAGCCTGGTAAGTCTCATGAAGACTCAAACTGAGTTCCCCTAGGAAGATTTTATTTTTTTCTAAAGAAAACACTGAAAATTATAGAGATTTATTCTATGTCTCTCACAGGGCTGAGGGCAAAAATACTTCTTGGGTTGTCCAACCTAAGGGATCAAGCTACATTTGAGTCAGGGTTTATGGATGAAAAGATTAGTGTCCACATGTGGATGTGGTACTTGAATTTGCAGGATGAATACAGTTGAAAAAACAATGTTTTCAACATTAACTCATTTCTTCAGCTGCCTGAGTTAGGTCTGA
>NW_007731600.1:49824-53306 GCF_000696425.1 Galeopterus variegatus
AGTTGAAAAAACAATGTTTTCAACATTAACTCATTTCTTCAGCTGCCTGAGTTAGGTCTGAGGCATATAAAGAAAGGTGTCAGACATAGAACCTTGGAAATTGTTCTTTTTGAGGGAACTTATTGAACAGAGATGGAAGGTGTGCTATCACTTCTCTCCCTATGTCTGAATCTCAATCTCCTGGCAAGGACAGACTGACACTTGCACTATCGGGACTTTTCTGGTCTAGAGCTCTTAAAAGGAGAGTTACCCCAGGTGTCAGTGATGCTGGCACTAGGAGTATGAACAGGATCAAGTCCAAATACCAGAGATAAGAACCTGAAACGGTCACCAATATGAAGGGAAGACACAGAGAAGTCAAGAATACTGGGAAGGAAATCCAAGAATGGGGGAGAGAAGCGCAAGAGCTGTAGCCTTTCTGAGCAGGGCCAGTAGCAACAGCTTGGAAGTCATGAGTGCCTTAAGCATGTATGAATAGCTGCTGTGGTTTGCAGCATGTCAAGGGAGCATTAACTACAACTGAAAGGCTGAAACAAAATGGACAGTGCTGTGAGTAGAAAGTATGTTCTCCTTATCCAGCCTTATTTCTTGTCTTCTCCATATGACAATGCCAATTCATACCACTAAATCTCTTTAGTAGTCCCCAACTCTAGTCAGCTTGGCATGAAGTTTCTTTCAAAATTTGGCAACAGAGGAAAGGCTAGTGACTGTTTTTCCTCTTCACTGTTTTCTATTTCCAACCATCTTCTCTGATTTCTTCTGTCTGGATGTAATCTCCTCCTTCTCCACCACTGCCAAGAAATGGTCAGAGACTGCCCATGAAAGGACAGGTACTCAGGCATGGCCATTCCCTCCTGACCACTTACTGTGGTTTTCCTGCTGGTGACTGGCTGCTACGTAATGACAGCTGGTGTTGAAGGAGGCCTTCCTGCCCTACTGCCTGAGGTGCTGGACTGGCCATACTGCCACGCCACAGGCAATGGTTGGGTTCTGGCAAATAGTGCTTGGTGCTAGAGATCTTTCTGAGGCTTTGAGGCTGTGGTTCTGGGAGTGATACTCAGCAAGACAATCAAGAGGGGATAAGAAATTAAAGAACATAGAAAAATACAGAGAATAACACCTGTATTTTTGCAATTCTGATGGACACATTTAAACATGTGTGTATTTGCTTCATCTGTTTTTCAGTTTTTTAAATGAAAGAAATAAAATGTTACCCTGAAATTTGAAATTTCTTTTTATACACACTCCATTCCTGTGCTGCTCATTCATACTACCATGATATTGTGTGTGTGCACTTGCAAGCATAATTTTCTAGTCTATTGGTCAACAATTTTTTTTCTGTAAATGTCAATAAAGTAAACATTTAACATTTTAAGGCATGTACCATCTCCATCACATATGCTTTTCCTTCTTCTTTTGTCTTATTTATTTATTTAAACACAACCCTTTAAAAATATAAAAAAGCCCACAGGTTGTACAAAAACAGGCTGTGGGCTGAATATGAATATTTGACTTTCCATTGTGGAGTGCCAGTCTCTATGGTAGACGAACTTTATATTTTCACATACATATATCATGAATGATAGTAGGCCTCTTTTAACTCCTACTATTATAACATCTCTGGTTTGCACGAGTACATGACCATTGGCCACACACCCATGATATTAGAACTCTTCCAGACTGCAGCTTATTCCTTTTAGTTTACTTAATGTATAAATCTCAAATGATGGTGGTTTCAAAAAAAAAGATATTGAAAAACCTTGTTACTTCTTAGCTATAGAGTTGTTTAAAGATATGTCAGAGAAAAAAAGTATTTGACGAGTAGTAAAAGGGCCTTAAATAAAAACTGTGAAGGACCTGTTTAAATCTACTCCATATTATTCTTTATATAGAAAGAGTTATATTGAACTATTTCTTGACTCCAAAGATTAAGCTATATTTCATTTAACCGACAACTGAACTTAGCTGTGTTTGGTAAATACATCTAAGGATTTCCATATGTTGTTGATCTTACTTTAGGCCCATGAGAGACCTATTTATGATGTATCTCAGCAATACCTCAGAAGCTGAAATCTCCACATTCCTATTAATTGGGATCCCAGGGTTTGAGAATGTACACGTCTGGATCTCCATCCCTATCTGCCTCATGTACCTCATGGCCATCCTGGGCAACTGCACCATCCTGTTTGTCATTAGAACAGAGCCTTCCTTGCATGAGCCCATGTATTATTTCCTGTCCATGCTGGCTCTATCTGACCTGGGCCTGTCTTTCTCCTCCCTCCCCACTATGCTGAGAATCTTCTTGTTCAACACCATGGGGATTTCTGCTGATGCATGCATTGCCCAGGAATTCTTCATCCATGGATTCACAGACATGGAGTCTTCGGTGCTTCTGATCATGTCCTTTGATCGCTTTGTAGCCATTCACAACCCCCTGAGATATAGCTCCATCCTCACTACCTCCAGAGTTGTGCAAATTGGTCTGGCATTTGCTATTAAAAGCATTCTCTTAGTGCTTCCCCTTCCTTTTACTTTAAAGAGACTCAGATATTGTAATAAACGTCTGTTGTCACACTCCTACTGCCTCCACCAGGACGTCATGAAGCTGGCCTGCTCTGACAATAAGGTTAACTTTTACTATGGTCTGTTTGTTGCACTCTGCATGATGTCAGATAGCATGCTCATTGCTGTTTCCTATGTGTTCATTCTGAGGACCGTATTGAGCATTGCATCCCATGAGGAGCGGCTCAGAGCTCTTAACACCTGTGTGTCTCACATCTGTGCTGTGCTCATCTTCTATGTGCCCATCATCACCTTGGCCACCATGCATCGCTTTGCTAAGCATAGGTCCCTTTTAGCTATGATTCTTATAGCAGATGCATTCCTGCTGGTACCACCCTTGATGAATCCCATTGTGTACTGTGTAAAAACTCGGCAGATTAGAGTAAAGGTTCTAGAAAAATTGGGTCTGAAGTCTAAATGATGGGACAAAAGTAGAAATTCCATTGNACCACCCTTGATGAATCCCATTGTGTACTGTGTAAAAACTCGGCAGATTAGAGTAAAGGTTCTAGAAAAATTGGGTCTGAAGTCTAAATGATGGGACAAAAGTAGAAATTCCATTGTCTCTATTGTAAATTGTCTTAGGAGCAGGACAGTGTTTCATCCAAATAGAATGAATAGGATCATAGGATCAGAGGATGAATAGGATGAATAGGATCAGTCCATTAATCTCTACTGAGTATCTGATATGCCACAGCTTTTCTGTTTTTGAGGAAGAAGAGGCTTATATTTTATAAAGAAGGTATAAATCCTTTTGTTGGTGTTTGGGTGACTGATGACATCTATCTTCGGGCACAGAAATGAAGAGTAAGATTGTCAAGAATCTTCCAATGAGAACCTAGGAAGAGTAGCCCTGCATTGCTACTGGGAGAACCATCCAAGATTCTGGACCCATTAAACATCTCTGTATTTGCCTCCTC
>NW_007731600.1:53937-89302 GCF_000696425.1 Galeopterus variegatus
ATAGGATGAATAGGATCAGTCCATTAATCTCTACTGAGTATCTGATATGCCACAGCTTTTCTGTTTTTGAGGAAGAAGAGGCTTATATTTTATAAAGAAGGTATAAATCCTTTTGTTGGTGTTTGGGTGAATGATGACATCTATCTTCGGGCACAGAAATGAAGAGTAAGATTCTCAAGAATCTTCCAATGAGAACCTAGGAAGAGTAGCCCTGCACTGCTACTGGGAGAACCATCCAAGATTCTGGACCCATTAAACATCTCTGTATTTGCCTCCTCTTATTTGATTCCTCATTGTGATTTACATTGAACTCTTTACAATATGTCTGAGTTTGTCTAAGTATGTTCTCTACTTTGCTATTCAAAGCGTGGTCCATTGACCTGCAGCAAAGACATAACCCAGAAAGTTGTTGAAATTGCAGAATCTCACGTCCTGTTGAGTCACAAGCTGTCTTTTAGCAAGATCCTAGGCAATTGGCTTATGAATTAATAATGTCTGAGAAACACTCTTCTGAGGTGATTTGAAAGGGGAACTAGAGGGATTATGTCATTTGCTGAAGCCAACTTTAGGGAAAGTCAGTTTGTGGGGAGGAAGTTATAGAAGGGCCTTGGCATTTGGCAACATTTATAGTAAAGATAAGGTGCTTAATGGTTACATCTCCAACATTACGCATATGTCTCTCTCACCAACTATATTGTGAATTTTCACACGCAAGAGCTGTAGATTATTCAACATTAAATCTCCTGAAAATAAAGTACACTGTCCACAGTATGCGCTTGGTAGACGGATATCAATTTGAACTAAAAGAATGGTCTGAAGAAAAAGTGGTAGCACCTGGTAAATGATTGGCATAAAGAGGTGTAATAAATATTAGAGAAGAAATAATAATTTCAGAAGTTTCTGTGATAAGGGCACTTGGATCAAAGTGCCAAAGTGCATTTAATATGTAAAGAAGTCCAGGACCAATAGTCCCTCAGGTTTTGCTGGATTTGGATTCTTGGGTGAGTCAGAGCAGTCATTCTCTTGGTTCAACTCAGCCCTCTCTCTTCTCACACCTCATAATAAGAAGTGAACATTGCGGGCCGGCCTGGTGGCGCACTGCTATAGTGTGCCACTTGGGAAGCGTGGCGGCGCTCCCGCTGAGGGTTCAGATCCCACATACAGACCGGTTCCCGCTCACTGGCTGAGCGAGGCGCGGGAGCAGCACCGAGGGTTGCGGTCCCATTGCCGGTCCCGGTCCGGTACGGGCATGACACTGAGGGTTGCGGTCCGTTGCTGGACACGGAAAAAGACAAAAAAAAAAAAGAAGAAGTGAACATTGCAGAGACTGAAGGAGCATTTGTGAGGCAGAGGAATTCTTCCTTTGGATGCCACCCTCTGAATTTAGGGCAGTCCCTGATGCTGTTAGTCAATAATGACCATCAAGCCATAACTCAGAATCTGTACCATGGTGGCCAAGCTGACACTCAAACAACTTCAATACCTGGGCCTCCCTGGACCCACCTGTCACTTACTGTCATTGTAAATGGAGCCAGATCAACTTGCCCCAAGAATCGCCTATGAGAGAGGGTCAGCAAGGAAACTTTAGGAGCCACTAGGACCATGCCGTCTTTATTTCGGGCATCAGGATCCAGGATTACTCCTAAATAGTAAGATAAATTGTAGCTCCAGGACTTAGAAGCTAATCCACAGAAGAAAGAGGAAATGGACTCTATCAGGAATCACATGTCCTGTAAACTCTCTGCTGTGATATTTCAGTCCAGCCAGGGAGGAGACAGAATGGGTGGAAAAACTCGGGACTTGGTAAGGATCAAGTCCTCTGGTCTCAGCTCTGCCATTATCTGGCTGTGTGGTCTTAAGAAAATTGCTTTCTATGTATTATGTGTTATGATACATTTCATATGTACTCCGAAATTAAGACTATAATTCCTTCTCAATGCTTTGTAGAGATTAAATAATCTGTTTAAAAGCTATAAGATCCCAATATAGTCTTCAGACATGTTTATTTGGACAAGATTGTATTTAGATGATTTCATATAAAAATATAGACTTATAAATTATCTTAAAAATGGGAAGATATGACAACCCTATATTTCCACATAGAAACATTCACTAGGAAACCATTGAGAAGTGGCTGGTCCTTTAGTTAACACAGCCCCCAATATTACACAGTCTGAATTTATACTTTTTCCATTTACTTATATTATCTGCCTGGCTCCTCTAAGAGTTTGAACTTGAAGAGTTCTCTCTCTCTCTCTCACACGCGTGTGCACGCGCCCGCACACACACACACACACACTCACACACTCACACAATTAAATTCTGTCTGCTAGTCTGGATGGAAGGCTTTGTTTGGCAATTGTACCAATCCAGAGATCAGTGTTTTGCAAAGCTTTTCCTGGTCTGCAGTTTCACCCAACTGCTGTGTGTCACTGTCACATTTTGTTTACAGTTGTAAATGTTCTTGCTAATAATTCCATCCAGCTGTGTGCTGTTGAAAACAAACAAAGAAAAAAACCTTTTTTCCAAATGTGTAAGTCTAGTTGATGTGGAGTGATTTGTAGAGGGAGAAGAGTATCCTTGACCACCAGAAGTGGTAATAGCAACCATTATACACTGGAAGGTTTTGACACCATTGGTGAAGATTTGGCCAGCAGCCAAGAGAGTGGAGAGTGTGTTTACCAGGAGAGAGCAATTGACGTCCTGCTGTGACAGAGTTCCTTGCCACCCTAATTTAACAGAATACTAAACACGTGGAGACAGCCAGAAATACTAGGTTTTTAGTTCAGTATCTACCATTGACTTGCAAAGGTCCATTCAAAAGTGCTTTAAGCGGGCCCCAAATTGAACTTTTCTGTCTATAAAAGGAAGTGGTGGGAGCTTAAAGAAACTGGTTGTAAAGCTGTTTATTAAGATTGAGTATGCATTCAAAATTCAAATATAGTTATTGTTATTTTCATTATAAATTCCAAATAACTACCATTTATTGATTAACTTTTATGTTCATACACTATGATTTAGGGATTTGATTTCATGCAGTCCTCACATACCTATTTTACAAACATGGGAACTACTGATGCCAAATCCTACATGAAGGAGTGGAGTAAGAATTCAAACACAGACCTGTGTGACTCTAAACCTTAAGTTCCCATCATTCTACCACCAGCAAATAATGGGAATCTGGAGGTGAAAGTACCAGGGAGGAGGAGGGACAGACTTTGAGAAAGCAGGGTTTCGCAGAGATGTCATCACCGTTGCTTCAAGACCAAGCTGCTTCTCCAACCAACGTATTTCAAAGGTCAAGTGCTTTGGACTGACAAATCTGAAAATAAATGCTGTCTCTGTAATTCTACAGACTTGGGACATTCTTAATTTCTCAGCCTCAGTATTCTTATTTCTGAAATTGAGAGACTAACTCATCTAATTAGTTTAATAAGAGAGTAGCTTTATATAATATGTAGCTTTATATAATATACTTGCAGAGTAGCTTTATACAGTAAGAGGATATAACTTTTCCTGTGTTCCTGGAATGTATCTCAATATGTCATTGAGTTATTGTTTTGGTACTAAGTGGATTAAATTTGCTATTTTTCATTTAAAATGAATTCTTCTATAATCACAAGAGAACAACGATGTTTTAATATAAAAAAACTTATCAATACATTAAAGCAGACAATAATGAATTTATCAGTGAATGCTTAAAAAGCCTTTGACAGAATTCAGCAGGTAAGCCTACTAAAAATGAAATAAAATTGGAATATAAATCAACCATTTAATATTATGAAGTTTACCCAAAGATTTATCAGCCAACCATAGTTCTAATAGGTGAAACACACCATTTATATTAAAATAAGAAACAAGATTTGAATATTCACTCTCACTATTATCTTTCATAATTGCTTTGGAGGTTACAGTGAATTAAATAAAAAAGAATAGAAAATAATAGGTATGAATATTGGAGAAAAGTTACCAATCATCTATTTATATATATATATATATATATATATATATATGCTGCATGCAAATACAATCTAAAAAATAAAAAAAAACCTGTAATGCATATAACAATTTGGTAATTTGCTGCATGCAAATACAATCTAAAAAATAAAAAAAAACCTGTAATGCATATAACAATTTGGTAAGATGTATTACTGCAAGATAAGACATATTTTATTTATAATAGCAACAAAAGACTTACATAAGTAGGTGATTCTGCTACTGGTACATGCAATAGGCCTTCAAAAAGGTCATGGAAAGATTTGTATTACCTTTAATTCAATTTTTCCATGAACTTTTTGTAGTATCCTCATATTTACCTTGATTAATGTAAATTTGGACTTCTGACAGAGACTTAAAAGTAAAATCTACTACAACATTTTTAGAAAAAAGCATAAAAGATTATACATACAACATAGAGGTCAAAGATATATTTATTAAAGCAATATATGCAATGCAAAAAATAGAAATAAAAATAAAGGTGAATTCAGTTATATAAAACTATCTATATTTGCATGGGAGTTGGTTGCCAAACAGGGCCAAAGACAGATACTAGATTCTGAAAGGCATAAAACTAAGGTTTTCTGCAAATTTACATTTAAAACATAACTCAATAAAGAAGTGGATAAAGATTATTTGAATAGGCTATTCATGGAAGAAAAGACAAAATAGTCAATAGACACATGAAAGACACTCTTATGATTAGGAAAATTCAAAATAAAATAAAATAAAATAATTCTCACTAATAAAATCGATAAAAATTTAAAAATAGCAGAAGTTAATTTTGGTGGATATGTAAGAAAAAGGAACTCTCCTACATAGTACAGAAATACAAATTGATATAGCCTTCTGTTATGCTGGAGACCAGCTCCGCAGGATTCGTTGGACCTGAATAGGTGGTGTGGCTTCGGCGAGGAAAGAAAAGACACGGACCACGATGTCTAGTGCATCAGTGGACCACTCACAAAGGTCGTCCTCTTTATTTATATCTTTTACTTAACCTTAAATATAATGATTTATCTTTCCATCAAAACATTTCTTATTTTAAGAGAAAAAAAGTTTAAAATGTTCCAAACCATTCATGCTTTTACAAGAACATCTATTCATACATCAAACATCAAAAATTTACCCCAAAGTCTGTGGCCTATAGCCAAGAAACTGTACAATAGAGCATGCTTGGCTTTAGAACGTCAGACCTTTGGTCTGAGTCACAATTCTTAACCTTTTAAACTTACATTTTAATTTATGTTCTAAACTCTTAATTGATTATACTTATTTACTTATACCTATTTTAACAATTTAAAATTGCTTATACTTTATATTGATTATTTTAATTCATAACCCAAATCACAATGTCTATTATGTGATTTTTTATAATGAAAATTAACTATAATGTTCCATTACATTTTATTCTATTGTTAAAAACAAAAACACTTTAAACTAATCAAACATCAAAACTTATTTATGTATCTTTACTATTTTACCTATCCATCTCTGTAGCAAAACTTTCTGTTTCCTTGCCAATTGACTCCGGGAACAAGGAACAAGGTGAAAAATTAAATGATCCTACTCATACTAAAAAACACATTACATCATTGTTATTATTACTAGGGACACAACTTGTTCTTGGTAAATCAAATGAAATTGTTGGAATGGGGAAAACAAAAAAAATTCGTAACTGGTTATGATTAATTAGTTGTAAACACCACTGCACTCGGACCCACCACCTCCCTGGGGAATGTGGATAGAAATCCAACATAATAACTTCATTCCACGCGTACAAGAGCATGACCACAGCCACAATGGGTCCATGCACACATCACTAACAAGAAAGATTAATAACAAATTAAATCGAGCCAACCCATACCAGGAACATGCATCAAAAACACCTTTAGTACTGACAATGTCTTTTAAATAAACCAGTTAATTTTGATGTATTTTAACAAGTCCTTTGAGAAACTCCAGGGAATTTCCCAAAGCCATACTAAGCCAAAAGGTTAGGCTGTTTCATTCTGGGAAGCCTTGTCAAGCAACCAAAGGTGAACAAACAAGAAATTCCAGGGAGCCATGCCACACACATGGGACCCCGTTGTAGCCTGCAGAGCAAGGAGTATCACTCAGGCTCCCATGCCATTCCCTATAGCAGGATGGCTCATGACACTGTTAAAGGAATCTGCCAACACATATTGAAATAATAATAAAAAAAATGTACCATCCTTTAGTATCACTCAGGCTCCCATGCCATTCCCTATAGCAGGATGGCTCATGGCACTGTTAAAGGAATCTGCCAACACATATTGAAATAATAATAAAAAAAATGTACCATCCTTTAAAGCCAGCAGCAATGACCTGGAGATCAGTCTTATAGAAATAATAGCATTAAGTACACATGGAGAACTGTATATGAATGTTTATTACAGCATTGTTTGGAGTGGCATAAAACAGAAGACAATTCTAATACCCATTAATAGAAAACAATTGAATAAATTACAGTCCATCCATACCATGAAATTTCATATAGTCATTTGAATGAATTAAATCCATACCAACTGACACAAAAGTATTCATACCATGAAAAAAACAAGACGCAGAAAGGTGTATAGAATGCTATTCAACTATCGTGCTACAAACAAGGCAAGCTCCTCATATGAGAGTACTTTGAAAAGTTTGTGGAAAAATAGAATTAAAAGATAATATGAATCTTTTCATGAACTTTTTCAAGTACCCTTGTATATATATTAATAATTGTACTGACACAAATTTTAAAATTAGGGAATTAACCGTTTTTATAAAATAAAACTATAATTACACAGTGTTAGTTCACTTTTGATACATAACAACCACAAAACCTCAATTGCTTACAACTACAGCATTTGTTGTAATATTCACTGGTCATTAGGTTGGTAGAGGTGAGGTTCTCCTGATTTAGGCTGCTTTGATTTGGTGGCTCTGCGTCAGGTCTTCAGGCAACAGGAACCGGACTCAGACTGTGGATTTGCTTTAGGTCTGTACCATGTGTCTCATTCTGGAGACCTGGTTGAAGGGGCGGAACCTACTGGGTAAGAACTATTCATCACACAAGAAGTCAAACCCCAACGCAAAATCACACTTAAGTTCCTTCTCTTATCATATCCACTAACATCCTATTGACCAAAACAACTCAGGAGGACCACATTGATGGAGTAAGTCATGTGTCCAAGCTCAAAGTCAAAGTGAAGGTAAGTACAATCTTCCTCCTCCGATGCCCATGATGTGGGTGTGGATGTGTAATACTACTACTAGGAAGTATAGACTATGTATATATAATTCCATATAACATGTAAATTCCATTTATATAAAACACATTTTTAGTGTTTACTAAAAAGGTAATTATGATTAAGTTTGGATGATATAACTGAAAGTGATTTTTATTTATTCTATTTTTTTGAACTATGAGAAATTTTAACAACAAATCTGTACATATATATTCAAAAATTATGCAAACATTTTGAAGACTAAATACTGAAAAAACATTTACTTCCCCTCTTCTTTTCCCTGGCATGTTCAGAGCTAGACAACCTATATCTCTTGGTGTACAAACCCTAAACGAGAGACTTGCTTGTGTCTTCCTCATTCATCTAATCCTTAAGGTTCAGTCAGATTTCCTGTTTCTTACAAGGGTCTAACACCAGGGGAAGGTCCTCGATCCAGGCAGGTAGAATGTTTCTGTCTTCTCCCTGCCATGTGGCTGTTGAACTCTTCCACCTTCCTCCATTATTAAGGTGTAGACATAGTGAGGGAATTAACAAAACAGCCGCATATGTGGATGGCTGTGACATGACCCGGACTCTGGTCCTTTATATGCCATTGGCTTGTACTGTAACAGTGACTGGGTTACTTCCTTTCTCTGAAGCTTGTAAGCTTTCATAAATACATGCATGTAAACTTCTAGGGCTAGGAAGATACACACTCATGTGTCTGCATGTAGGTGTGCCTAAATGACCATTTCACTCACAGTGAGCTGAGTTCTCAGTCATAGAAACATTTGTATCAGGAGCCCTGTACCACCAAACATGGAGGGACATCCTCCTCACTGCACACAACCCACCTTCCTGGGCTGCAACCTCTTGAGTATTCTCTCTCTAATCTCCTTCATCTTGACACTATAGAAAATAGGGTTTATCAGTGGAGGAAGCAGGAAGTGGACATAGGAAAGGAGAGTATGGGCATGCTGAGGGATTGGCAGCTTAAGATGGTTAATGAGTGCCAGGAGGATCATAGGCATGTAGAAGAGGAACACAGCAGAGACATGGGCAGCACAGGCTTGACTAGCCTTCCAGCGATCCTCACTGGACCCCACACCTTGCAACACCCTGCCAATCAGTCCATAGGAGAAGAAAATAAGCAGGGGGTCCAGTCCCATGACTGACAGGACCACAACAAAGCTGTAGACTGGACTCCAAGCTCCTGGGCAGGCCAGATGGGCCACATCTGGGTGCAAGCAATAAGAATGGGTCAGTACCTGTGGGTGGCAGTAGGTCATGTGGGCCAAGAGGAATGGCAGGGGCAGGTGGAGACCCAGACATCAGAAAGCAATGGCCAGGCTGATCTTGCTAACGACGCCATTAGTGAGGAGTGCTGGGTAATGGAGAGGACGACAGATGGCCAGTGCCCGATCGATGGCCATGGTGAGCAAGACAGAGGACTCCATGACAGAAAAGACATGGACAAAGAACATCTGTAAGAGGCAGGCCGAGGCAGGGACAGCATGAGCATCAGCAAAAGCCAAGCCCAGCAGAGTGGGCATCAGGGCTGTGACCAAGCCCATGTCAGACACACTAAGCAAAAAAAGGAAAAAGTACATTGGGTGGTGTAGGGCAGGTTCCAGGGCAATGATCCAGAGGATGGTCCCATTGCCCAGGGCAGAGAGGAGATAGACAGAGATGAGAGGTATCATCCACCAGGAGGGTGCAGCTGACAGGCCTGGCATGCCCGCTAGCAGGAAGGTGGGGGCCATTGAAGTGCTGCCATTGGCAGCTGTCTGGGTGGAGAATGTTGACATAGCTCAGGATCCCACTTTGTACTCTGGAACCTGAAAATTGATGAGAAATATTTACTTAATCTTGTGACACATCTGCGTAACACTTTCTAAACAGCCTTTCTCTCCCCTCTCCTGCCTCATGCCACATACACATACACATTCCCTCCCTAGGCACACATATATTTGAATAGTCTATGCCATATTCATCCCTTGTCTTGGAGCTTTTTATATAACTCTTCTTAAATCTCTGTAGTTGTTTCTTTCTTTATATTGTTTTCCTATTTTCCTTTAACCCTGCCTCTCCTTATAACATTTGCTTAATTTACCTTCCTCCCTTACTGACAAACATCTGAGGAGAGCATCTATATATTTATATTTTCTTCTCCTCCCAATCCCAGACAATCTGACTTATGTGCTTCTTTAAGACATTCACTTTTTTTGTACATTTTAATTTCTCTTATTAAGTCACCAACAACTCCTTTATTTCCTCATTTTTCCAAAGTTTGATTTATTTCACAATGAGCTTTGGCTGCTTTCAATCCACTGTTTCCTTTTCTTTTTAATTTTGCATCTCAGAACTTAACTTTTTAATTCACCTTGCTGTGTTCCTACAAAATATACACTGGTATTTTGGAAGAATCTTTACTCGGCCCTCTTCCTTTTCCTCAGTGGTCTTATCTACTCTCATGACTTCAACTAAACTCTATAAACTGATGAATCATGAATACATTTTCCAGACCATTCTATATTCACCTCATTCTGGAAATCCCCACTTGGATGTCCCAATGCATTTTAAGTTTAAATAATCCAAAACAGATGCATGTTAAAACATCTTCTAGAATCTTCAGTTATGAAACAGTGAAAGGGAAATTACAACAATGACAACAACCATGAGACATATCTTAATTCCCTAGGTAAGTTGTTGGCATCACTACTCACCAATTTCACAAAATAAAATCCTCATAATTAGCCTGTCCTCATACGTAAAACTCAAATATTATTTATAATTTTAACAAGAATGACTAGGCACACACTATAGTCATATCTCCTTCTCCCAGCCAAATGCCCAAAAATTTAAATAATCCAAAACAGATGCATGTTAAAACATCTTCTAGAATCTTCAGTTATGAAACAGTGAAAGGGAAATTACAACAATGAAAACAACCATGAGACATATCTTAATTCCCTAGGTAAGTTGTTGGCATCGCTACTCACCAATTTCACAAAATAAAATCCTCATAATTAGCCTGTCCTCATACATAAAACTCAAATATTATTTATAATTATAACAAGAATGACTAGGCACACACTATAGTCATATCTCCTTCTCCCAGCCAAATGCCCAAAAAAGTTGGAACTGCAGTTTCAGACAAAACAACCCTAAAAATTGGGATCTAGGTAAAAGCAAAATAAAAACATGCTAAATTATGTTCTCAGGGATGATAGATCCCTGAGAACATAATAATGTTGCAGATACAAAATAACCCTAAAATATTAGCACAAATGTATATGTTCTAAAATATGAAGTTAAAAATTTTTAATAAAATGTAATAACTTTTATTTAAAACAGATTCAAATAAAATAAATGCAACAAAGAGTTTAATCAATCCAAGGAAGTCATCAAAAGTGGAACAAATAGAAGTGGGCATGGGCATTCATTTCTGGAGTGATGGAGTGAGAAGCCTAAGTCCTCTCCTTCACAAAGCAGCTATAAAGCTGGCAAACTGTCAATAACATCCATTTCGGCACTCTGGAAATTCCTAAGATATAAATCCATGTACTGAAATGACTGAACTTTGGAAAGTGACAGCCATGTTCTGTTCTTGGCATTCTGCCCTGGGGCTGCTCTCATCCGCACCCCTGCCTTCAGCTCTGTCAGCAGTGGTCAGACAGGACAGCCAACAGCTTTGTCCCACTTGCCTGAGGCAGCTTCCTTGATTTGGAGCATGTCAATTACCATGGCAAATTTGGTGGCAAGCGCGTAGGGAGGGCCGGTAGCTCTACTATTTTAAGGTTTTGGTCCTCTTTGGGGCATGTCATTCACCAGCAGACTAGCTGGGGATTTAACAGGGAGCTGTGGCTGAAAGAAAATAAAACTAGATGGTAATGAAATCTGTAGGAAGAAGTGAAGAGTACTGGACCAGTATATATAGCAGTAAATAAAAAGGACTCTATAGATGCATCTTCCTTAATTTTCTCAAAAGATATAGACATAGATTATATGGAGAAATACCTGTAACACTGTATTTTGGGTCAATTATATGTACATATATATTTATATGTGTATATATATGATAATACCACATAAAAGGGGAGGAAATGGAAACATATTGAAACAAATGTTATATTTTACTGGAATTGGGTTAATATTATTCTGAAGTAACTTATACATTAATGGGCATTTTGTAACCTAGGAAGCAATGACTAATAAAAAGTTTAAAATAGTAAAAACAGAAATCAAAAGATGAATTAAAATGTTTCACTAAGAGCATTTATTTAACACAAATGAAGGCAATGGAGCAACAAAGAAACAAGAAAGAGCAGAAGATAAGATAAAAAGTTTAAAATAGTAAAAACAGAAATCAAAATATGAATTAAAATGTTTCACTAAGAACATTTATTTAACACAAATGAAGGCAATGGAGCAACAAAGAAACAAGAAAGAGCAGAAGATAAACAGAAAACAAATACCAAACTCAGTAAATCAATTAAACACTCCTCACAAAAATCACACATTGTTATACAGAATAAAAAGGCAAGGTATAAATATATTTTCTATACAAGAGACACATCCTGGATTCAAAGTCATAAATAGGCTTAAAGTAAAAAGATGAAAAAATATATACATTGTAAACAAGCATAAGAGAACTGGAGTGGCTATACCAATATCAGACAAAATAGACTTCAGGATATGAAATATTGTGAGACAAAGAACATTTCACAGTTAAAAATTGGTCAATATCAGGAAGCTATAGCAATTATAAATGCATACAAAAATAACAACAGATCCCTAAAGTACATTAAATGAAACTGACAAAATTGAAAGGAGAAATGAGCAATTCAACAATAATAGTTGAGATTCCAATATCCCAATCTCAATAATTGATAAAATAATTAGACAAAAAATCAGGAAGGAAACAGAAATCTTGAAAAACATTGTGAACAAAAAATATCTCCCCTTGCTCTACCCCAGTCCCCCAGCTTCAGTCTACTTTCCAACTCCTCAAGAATTGAAGTAACTTTCTGAGAAGGGTCAAATTCTTCACCTTGTTTTCTTTCTTTCCTTTTAGGCTCAGAAACAGTAATGTCCACACCTATTTCTCCCTCTTCTTTCCTCTCTTTATTGCTTCATCCCCAGTTTTTACCCTCTCCCTGTTTATCACTCTTACCTGCAGTCTTGTCCTTTCTTCACCTGCTATTCGCTTTGCTCAGTCCACTCACCACATCTGGTTTCTCCCAGTGACCCTCAGAAACTGGGGTTGTAGGGGACTGCCTGGGTTGTTTTTTATGCTACTGTGCTGTACCACGTTTGGAGGAGTGGGTGGCGTGTACGGTTCAGAGCACAGGTGTCTAGCCTCTAGTTGCCAGAGCCCCATGGGGGGCCCTCAATGAGAATGCTGTGCTATAAGAGCCTGTTGTTCTGTCCAGAGGAAGCACCATGACGACCTTTGAACTGCAGCTGGAGTGGAGAAATCCCTCCATCTCTCGCATCCAGTCCTGCTCTCATAGCCCATGAAGCAAGTCCCCCTCCACCCCACACTAGTCTAGTGCACATAGACCCAATAGGCTCTGATGTCTTGTCTTGCCCTGACCTCCCTGCTCTTTGGTCATTACCACAACGTCTCCTCAGGCTTTTTTTTAGAAAGCAGTTAATGAGCCCCAGAGAGTTCCCAAGGCTCAGTCCACAGAGACACCTGCTGGTTTTGTTGCTTGTCTTTGTTTTGACTAATTGTTATTAACTCAGTGTGGTACCACATGGTGCTAATAACACTAAGGTCACAGGTTCCATCTCTCCAGGGATCACTTAGTCACGTTGCTTTGCACCCTCAGGCTAGGGCTGGATCAACTCAAAGACTATCTGGGTTACAGAGTGAGTTCTTATCCTTGTCACAATTTGATCCCCATCTCTGGCTACATGCACAGTGTCATATGTAACCCCAGATCTCTCTGAAATACAACAGCTAGCTTGACTAGACCCCCTCACTGCTATGGTCCAGCCGTTTTGACTCCCTCTTTTTTCCTCTCTTCTCTGTACTTTGCTCTTTCCCTGTCATTTCTTGTTCCTAATTCATGCCCTGTTTTCTGATGGATCAAGTATCACTAGACACACCCACTCCCCATCCCAGCTGGTGGCTTTTCTGTCACATCCTGGTCACAATTAGCCCAAGTCTCTGTAAACGGCTGGGACACTCTTGTGTGCTGTGCCATCCAGTGCTACTCCCTTCCCTCAGACCTTTCAGAGCTGCTTTTATTCCTGTAATCCCTGCAGCAGACGTGGGTAACCAGATCCCAGATTACAGGTTTATCTTGGCTAGTCCCTGTCACTACTACTCCCTTTCTTTTTATGCTCGGGGTACAGCCAAACTTCTCCTGGATTCAGGTTACTGCAGCCCTCCTCCCACTTCCTTCCAGATAATTCCAGGTGGTATGATCTACTGGATTTGGAAGTTGCCCCCAAACATGACAACTGAAATTTAACCCCATGTTAAATAGAGCATGGGGCATGGGTTTAGTTGGCCATAGCTTCTCAGAACCCCACAACCCTATAGCCATGTCCTATCTTAGGCTCCTTGTTCAGTTTAATGTACCATTCCCTACCCCTTTATTATCCTGGGATCCAAGATTTTCCCTCCTCTGGTGTCTAAACTATAAAAACAGCCTTCATATTTATCTGCACTCTGGTATCCTAGACGTCCTGGGTGGTAATTTGTTAACATGAAAAATGAATCTGACATAACAGGTTAGAGGGAAGGATAGAATTAAATTATGCCTAGGTCATTTGATGTTTCAGGAGCCCACAGTATGGCACTGTAGCTTTTTTTGTTTATTGGTATCCTAGACGTCCTGGGTGGTAATTTGTTAACATGAAAAATGAATCTGACATAACAGGTTAGAGGGAAGGATAGAATTAAACTATGCCTAGGTCATTTGATGTTTCAGGAGCCCACAGTATGGCACTGTAGCTTTTTTTGTTTAGATTAATCTGGGTGAAAATCTTCGCTTCACCACTTTCTCGCTATAAGGCTGTGGGCAAACTACTTTGTATCCCTGAGCTTCAGCTTCCTAACCAGTAAAAAGCATTCAGATGAAATGTTAGTGAAGTGTCCAGCACAATGCTTAATTCCTATTATTTATAGCATTTACACATTAATCATAGTTTACTTATCTTCCACCTTTGCTGTCTAAAATTGCTTTCACTCAACAGATCATTTTTGAGCACGTGATATACTTCAGGTATTGTTCCAGGCTATGGTAGTAAAACAGGGAGATAAGACTTCTTTTATGAATCTTACATTCCAGTAAGGATTGATAGAAAATAATTGAGCAAACAGTTTTGACAATTCCAGATGACTCTACTTAAGGTCTATAAAACAAACACAGAAAAGTCATGGGATAATACATGAAGAGTGGCTGAATTCTGCAGAAAGGGTAATAGTTCTGAAGAGGTGATATTTAAGTTGAGACCTAAATACTGATAACGAACTAGCCATGTGGAGACATGGAAGAAATGCTTTCCAGGCCAGTACTAAGGCAGTGAGGCAAGACTAAGCTTGGCATTTCTGAAGAGCAAGAAGGTGGCCAATGTACTTGGAGTAGAAGGAAGGAGGAAAATATTAAAACAAGAAGATATTGGAGATGTTTGCAGGGCTATGCCATACAGTGTCATCAGACATGGTTAAGAATTTTTATTCTAAGTGCATGGAAAAACACTGGGGTGTTTTAAGCAGAAGAGTATATAGATGTGATTTGTGATTTCAAGAAGTTACTTCCACAGGCCACGTAAAGTAGGAATGGACTTTCCCATATAAGAACAAAAACAGGGAGACCATTTAAGGGAAACCGTCCAAAGCAGTGGAGGAAAAGTGAATCTCAAACCAACTATGTTGCCACATTCGTATGTGATACCACCATCCTTCTATTCTGTCATGGCAGAAGTTTCAAAGTTATCTTTAGATTCCCTGAGCAAACACTGAATATTTACCAAGTTCTGCTGAGCCTCTATGACATTAGTATTCCAGCTTATTCTGCTAACTTGTTTGTCCCAATCATCATTTGTGCTGCATTAACCTTGTTTGTCTCCTGTTCTCCACTGTCTCCTTCTCTTCTAAAGAATGTATTTGAAATTTTGTCCTACAGAATTTTTTCATTGTTCATTCTCTGCCCTTTGGATAACTTTCAAATTCTTAAAGCATTCAAGGCACCTAACCTTCTAATTCCAATATTTCCCACTTTTACCACCATGCTTCTCTCATCCTATATCCCCAGCCATATGGGTCTACTGTGTTGTCTCCTAAAAATGCCCTGAACCTTCTTGCACAAATGCTTTCATGTGTGCTCTTCACTCTGCCTTAAATATTCTCTCTCATTGTTCCTAAATCTAAAATCCTAATGATTCTCTAAGACTTAATTAATTAATTAATTTATTTTTAAGTATTTATCATTTCTTTTCAATGAGAACATTCAAAAACCTCTCTTCTAGCTATTTTGAAATATAAAATACAATATTGTTAACTCTATTAATTCTACTATGCAATTGAACACCAGGACTTATTCTTCCCGTCTATCTGTGGCTTTGTACCCACTGCCCAGTCTCTCACGGTCACGCCCCTCTCTCCTCCCCTCCTCATCCTCTGGTAACCACTATTCTACTCTCTATTTCTATGAGAACAGATTTTTATCTGTTTATTTTTATTTATTTATTTTTAATTAGGGCAGCCCACCCTCAATGGGAGAATATTACACAACAGTGTGAATATCGAGGGTGGTGATCACTGGGGACCATCTTAAAAGCTGCTCACCACAATAAGACTCTTTGATATAAGCTTGATAAAAGCATGTGGCTGGGGATTGTATCTGGTTTTATTTACTTATTTATTTATTATGAATATTCATGAGATACAAGGCTGATTGTTCCCTTTCCTGCCCATGATGTGGGGGCCAGATTCATACTGGGGGCATGTCCATTACCAGAAATTACTTTTGTACCCTTTGTCCCTTCCCAATTATCCCCTAACCCCTTTCCCTTCCCTCTTTCCCCTCAACTCCAATTTGTAGCCCTCGAAATGTTCCCTCCCTCTGTTGGATCACAGCTCTACCGTGGTCTTTCTTTCCTGCCTTCTTTCTCTCTTAGCTCCCACATATGAGTGAGAACATGAAGTATTTATCCCTCTGTGCTTTGCTTGTTTTACTCAACATGAGTTTCTCCAGGTTCATCCATGTTGTTGCAAATGGGAGTATTTCATTCTTTTTTATGGCAGAGTAGTATTCCATAGTGTATATACCACAGTTTCCTTGTCCAATCATTTATTGATGGACATTTATGTTGGTTCCACATCTTGGCTCTTGTAAACAGAGCTGCAATAAACATGGGAATGCAGGTATCTCTTTGACATGATGATTTCCATTCCTCTGAATATATACTCAGAAGAGGGATTGCTGGGTCATATGGAAGATCTATCTGTAGTTGTTTGAGAAACCTCCAAATTGTTTTCCAAAGTGGTTTTACTAATTTACAGTCCCACCAACAGTGCAGTAGTGTTCCCTTCTCTCCACACCCTCACCAGCATTTTTCACCATCTAAGACTTAACTTAAATTTCACTTTTCATTAAATTTCCTCAGTCCTCCCTGTCCTCTACCAGTAAACAATGATCCTCCTAATTTTATTTTATTTTATTTTTCAATTTTTATGGGGTACAGTGTTATATTTTGATATATGTACACAGTGTATGATGATCAAATCAGGGTAACTAGCATAGTCATCACTGGAAAAAATTATTTCTTTGTGATGAGAGCATTCGAACTCTTCTTTTCAAGCCATTTGAAAACATACAATAAATTATTGTTAATTATAGACACCTCGCAGTACTGTAGACCACCAGAACTTATTTTCCTTATCTAGCTGTAATTTTAGAGTGAAGAGGCTACCTGCAGAAGGGGAGAAAATATTTGTAAAATATTCATCTAACAAAGGATTAATATATAGAATATACAACAAACAAATCAACAGAAAAAAAAAAAAAACTGATAAAAAATGGGCAAATGTCCTGAATAGACATTTCTTAAAAGAAGACATACAAATGGTCAACAAGCACATGAAAAAATGTTCAACATCACTAATCATCAGGGATATGCAAATCAAAAGCACAGAAAGATATCGTTTCATCCCAGTTAGAATAGCCATTTTCAAAAAGACAGAAAATAACAAATGCTAGTGAGGATGCAGAGAAAAGGGAACTTTCTCATACACTATTGGTGGGGATGTAAACTAGTACAGCCATTATGGAAAAAAGTATGGATATTCCTCATAAACTAAAAATGGAACTACCATATGATCCAGCAATCCCATTACTGGGCACCTATCCAAAGGAAAGGAAATTATTATGCTAAATAGATATTTGATCTTCCTTTTTAAATGCCTGATCTTTGGCCTTATCTCCTCGTATAGCTCGTAGCACATAAACATATCTTGTGGTTATTTTAATACTTGTTTTATTGCTTCTCCAAATATATCCTAAGTTTTTTTTTAAAAAGTGGTAAAAAAACACATAACATAAAATTTATCATCTTAGCCAGTTTTAATTGTACAGTTTGGTAGTGTTAAGTATGTTCACATTGTTATGAAACAGAACTCGAAAACCTTTTCATCTTGCAGATCTGAAACTCTATACCCATTAAACAACAACTCTGCTTTTCCACCTCCCCCAGTTCCTGTTAACCTCTGTTCTACTTTCTGTTTCAATGAGTTTGACTACTTTAGATACTTTATATAAGTGGAATCATACAGTATTTGTCTTTTTGCGACTGGCTTATTTCACTTAGTGTAGTGTCTTCGAGGTTAATCTATGTTGTAGTATGTGATGGGATATCATTCTTTTTAAAGGATGATTAATATTTTACTGTATGTATATACCATACTTTGTTTAGCTGATCAGTCATTGACTGAGATTTGTGTTGTTTCCACCTCTTGGCTATTGTGCATAGTGCTGCTATGAATGTGGGTATGAAAATATGTCTGTTTTGGTTACTATAGCTTTGTTCTATAATTTGAAGTTAGCCTTTATTTATTTATTTATTTTTGCTCACGATTTATTTTTTATAATTTATTATAATTCTATAATTTGAAGTCAGGCTTTACTTTTATTTACTCATGATTGTTTTGGCTATTTGGGGTCTTTTGTTGCTCCATATGAATGTTAGAATTGTTATTTCCATTTCTGTGAAGAATGTCTTTTGTATTTTGATGGGGACTACATTGAATCTGTAGATTGCTTTGGGTAGTATGGACATTTTCACAATGTTAATTCTTCCAATCTAAGAGCATGAAAAGTCTTTCCATCTTCTTGTGTCTTCTTTAATTTTTTTCACCGGTGATTTGTAGTTCTCATTGTAGAGATCTGTCATATCCTTAGTTAAGTTTATTCTTATGTATTTTTTTTTGTGTGACTATTATTGTATTATGATTTTTTGTTGTTGGGTTGTAGGTGTTCTTTATATATTCTGGATATTAATAATGTCTTAGATATCTGATGTCTGATTTTTAGAAAAAAATTAGATTTTATCAGATCTTTTTATCACATTTTCTGTTAAAGTGGTTTCCCACATTCTTTTTCATTGTTAATTGTGACCTTTGATGCACAAAAGTTTTTAAGTTTGTTGCAGTCCCATTTACATATTCTTGCATTTGTTGGCATCATATCCCAAAAACCATTGCCAAGTCCAATGTCATGAACATTTCTCTCTCTGTTTTCGTCTAGCAATTTTATAGTGTTAGATCTTATGTTTAGATCTTTAATCCATTATGAGTTAATTTTTGTATATGATAGAAGATAAGGGTCCAACTACATTCTTTTTCATATCCAGTTTTCCTGAACACCATTCGTTGAAGAGACTATCCTTTCTCCATTAAGTGGCTTTGGCACCCTTGTCAAACATCATTTGACACAAAGATTTTATTTTTGGCTCTTTATTATATTTCTTGTCTTTTTGTCAGTACCACACTATTTTGATTATTGTAGCTTTGTAATATGTTTAAAATCAGGATGTGTGAGTCTTCCAACTTTGTTATTCTTTTTCAAAATCATTTTTGCTATTTGTGGTCTCTTGAAATTTCACATGAATTTTAGGACTTTTTTTCTGCTTCTGTAAAACATGTCATTGGGATTTTATAGGATTACACTGAATCTGTAGATTGCTTTGGGTAATATGGACATCTTAACAATATTAAGCATTTCAATCCACAAACAAATGATGTTTTACACTTACAGGTGTCTTTAATTTCTTCTAGAAACATTTTGTAGTTTTCAGTGTACAATTTTTTTATCTCCTTGGTTAGCTTTATTCATAAGTATTTTATTCTTTTTGATGCTATGTTAAATGAAACTATTGTCTAATTTTCTTTTTGAATTGTTCATTGTTATGGTATAGAAACACAGCTGATTTCCGTGTGCTGATTTTGTATCCTGTAACTGTGCTGAATTTATTAGTTCTAACAGTTTTCTTTTGAATATTTGGATTTTCTACATACAAGATCATTTCATCTGCAAACAGAGATAATTTTATTTCTCCTCTTCAATTTGGATGCCTTTTATTTATTTGCCTTATTTCTCTGGTTAGGATATTCAATACTATATATATTTTTTGAAATGATCTAAATTCATTATTTTTGACAGTTTTCTTATGGAAAGATAATTGATTACATATTTGGGGGGATAGAATCTGGTATCAATACATGTGTACAATATATGATGATTGGAATTAGGATAATTAGCATATTCATGTTTTCAAAACATAATCAGTCTTTGTGACTGTTAACTACTTTCTCACCAATCCCCCTTCCCCTCCCCACCTCTAATAACCACAGTTCTGTTCTCTCTCTGTGTTTTTTTTAAAGTTTAATGCATTATCGTGATCTTTCCTTCCTTCCTTCCTTCCTTCTTTCCTTCCTTCCTTCCTTCCTTCTGTCTTTCCTTCCTTTTCCTTCTTTCTTTATTTTAGTTCCCACATATGGGTGAGGACATACAATTTTTCTCTTTCTGTGCCTGGCTTATTTCAATTAACATAATTTTCTCTTAGTTCATCCATGTTGCTGCAAATAGCAGAATTTCATTTTTTTGTGGCAGAGTAGTATTCCATTGGGTATATATATCACATTTTCCTTATCCAGTCATCTGTCAATGGTCATTTAGATTGATTCTAACTATTGGCTACTGTAAATAGAGCTGGTATGTTGAACAGAAGTATTGAAAGCATGCATCTTTGCCTTGTTCCTGTTCTAAGAGGAAAGGCTTTTGGGTTTTCACCATTGAGTATGATGTTTGGTGTAAAATTTTCATAAATGGCTTTTATTATGTTGAGGTAGTTCCCTTTTATCACTAGTTAGTTGAACATTTTTTTTTTTATCATGAAAAGACATTGAATCATGTCATATGCTTTCTTCAGCATCAACTGAGATCATCACATGGTTTCTGTCTTTCATTCCATTATTGTGGCATTGCATTAATTAATTTTCATATGTTGAATCATCTTTGAATTTCGGGGATAAATCCCATTTGATCATTGTCTATAGTCTTTTAAATACACTGCTGAATTTAGTTTGCTAGTATTTTATTAAAGAATTTTGTATCAATATTGGGAAAGAATATTGGTTTATACTTTTCTTGTGGTGTTTTTGTCTGGCTGTGGTGTCAGGGTAATGCTGGCCTCATAAATAAGCTTGAACATGTTTCCTCTTCAATTTTTGGAAGAGTATCAGGAGGATTTGCATTAATTCTTTAAATATTTGTTAGAATTCTCCAGTAAAGGCATCTGGTTTGGGCTTTTCTTTGTTGGGAAGCTTGGGATTATTGATTCAAACTTCATACTCATTATTGGTCTGTTGACATTAGCTATTTATCCACGATTCAGTGTTAGTTGTGAGTTTCTAAGAATCTATCCACTTCTAGTTTATCCAATTTGTTGGTGTACAATGTTTGTAGAATTCTTATGTAATTCTTTTTATTCTGTGGCATTAGCTGTAATGTGATGAAATGTAATTGGTTTTAGCTATTGAGTCTTCAGCCTTTTTTCATAATTAATATAGCTAAGGGTTTGCCAACTTTGTTGAAATTTTCAAAAAACCAAAGCTTAATTATGTTTTTTTTTTCTTATTCTCTATCTATCTCTGTTCTAATTTCCTGCTAGCTTTGGGTTAAGTTTGGTTTTCTTTTTTCTAGTTTTTTTTTTTTCTGCGATGTAAAGTTAAGTTGATTTGAGATTTTTTTTTTCTTTATAATACATTTGCAACTATAAACTTTACTGTTAGTGTTGTATCTCATAAGTTTTGATATATTGTGATTTCACTGTCATTTGTTTCAAGGTATTTTTAATTTTTCTAGTGACTGATTCTTTGACACATTGGTTGTTTAAGACTATGTTTAATTTCCTCACACTTGTGAGTTTTTCTGTTTTCCTTCTGATGTTGATTTTTACCCTCATTTCCATGGTGGTCAGAAAGGATATTTTGTAAGATGTTTTCTTCTTGAATTTGTTAAAATTTGATTGGTGGCCTGAAATGTGGTTTATCCTGAAAAATGCTCCAAGTGCAGCTGTGATGAAAGTGTATTCTTCTCTTGTTGGGTTAAGTGTTCTGTATATGTCTGTTAGGTCTAATCAGTCTACAGTGTTGTTCAAATACCCTATTTACTTATTGATAATCTCTCTGGTTGTTCCATTCAATATTGAAAGCTACTGAAGTCTCCTACTATTATTGTGTTTCTGTCTCCTTCTCCCATCAATTCTGTCAATGTTTGCTTTATAAATGTAGGAGTTCTGAGGTTTGGTGTATAAATATTTATAATTGTTATATGTTTTTGGCAAATTAACCTTATCATCATTATGTAATACACTTCTTTGCCTCTTGTGACAATTTTTGCCTTAAAATGTATTTTATCTCATAATAGCATAGGTGCCATTGCTCTGTTGGTTATCACTTGTATGAAGGATTTTTTCGTTCTTTCACTTTCAGCCTATGTGTATCATTAGATCTAAAGTGAGTCTCTTGTAAACAGCATATAGTTGGATTCTATTTTTTTAATCCATTCAACCAATCTATGTCTTTTGCTTGGGAAGTTTAATTTATTTACATTTAAAGTAATTACTGATAGGAAAGAACTTATTGTTGCAATTGTGTTAATTATTTATCTTATTTATTGTAGTTTTTGTGTACCTCATTTCTTATGTTATTGCCTTCCTTTGTGTTTCATTGATATATGTCTACTCTTTGTAGTGAAAATCTTCGATTCTCTTCTCATTTCCTTTTGTGTGTATTCTATAGACACTTTCTTTGTGGTTATCATGGCAATTGCATAAAACATATTATTTTATTTTAAGCTGATAACAATGTAACCTCAATTGCATAGAAAAACTCTACTCCTTTACAACTTCATACCCTTGCCCTTGACTTAATGTGATCGATGTCATAAATTATGTCTTTATATAGGAGAATACTTTAGAAAGTTTGTGGAATAGTAGAATTAAAAGATAATTATGACTCTTTCCATGAACTTTTTGAAGTTCTCTTGTATAGTATTCCCATTAACATAGATTTAAGATTATTTTTTATGTTTTTCTCATTTAAATTGGATGCATCAAAATTACAATAACCCAGGTTACTATATTTGTACATATTTACCTTTACTGAAGAACCTTATATTTTTGTTTGATTTTTGTTGTTGTCTGACATCTTTTCATTTCAACTTGAAAAACTCCCTTCGGCATTTCTTGAAGAGCAGGTCTAATGCCAATAAACTCCCTAGCTACTATTAATCTGGAAAAGTCTTCATTTCTCATTTTTGGAGGACAGTTTTGTTGAATACAGTATTCTTGGTTGACAATATTTTGTTTTTGTTGTTTTGTTTGGTTTTTGTTTCAGAACTTTGAATAATTATCCCACTCCCATCTGGCCTGCAAAGTTTCTGCTGAGAAATCATCTAATAATCTTATGGAAGCTCTCTAGTATGTGATGAGCAGTTTTTTTCTTAGCTTTCAAGATTCTCTGTTTGTCTTTGGATTTAGACAGCTCTATTATAATGTGTCTCAGTATGGTTCTCTTGGGAGTTACATGACTTGGAGTTCTTTGAGCTTCTTGAATCGATGTGTCCAGTTTCCCCCAAAAGTTTGGAAAATTTTTGACCATTATTTCAAATTATCTGTCTGCTTCCTTTTTTCTCTACTCCTTTTGGGATTATAAGAATGTTTAACTCATTGGTCCTCTTGATAGCGTCTCATAAAGTCCCTTGACTCTTTTTACTTTTCTTCATTTTTTTGCTTTTTACTACTCTAATTCAATTATTTCAAATGACCCGTTTTCAAGTTTGCTGATTTTTCTTTCTGCCTAACCAAATCTGCTATTGAACCCTTCTAGCAAATCTTCTAGTTCAGTTATTGTATTTTTCAGCTACAGAATTTGTTTTGCTCTTTTTAAAATTGTTTCCATTTCTTTGTTGTCATTTTGTTTGTGCATCATTTTCTTGATTGTGTTTAGTTGTCTATTGTATTCTCTTTTAGCTAATCAAGCATCTTTATGCCAGTTGATTTAAATTCTTTGTCAGGCAGCTGATAGATCTGCATTTATTTAGGGTCAGTTTCTGGAGTTTTATTTTGTTCCTTTCATTGGGCTATGATTTCCTCTCTCCTTGTAATATTTTGCTGAGATTTGAGAATTTGAAAAAAACAACCTCTTTTTCCAGTCTTTGTATACTGGCTTTGTGCAGTGAGAAGCTTTCACCCATCAGCCTGGCTAGAGGTTCTAGGATCTCCCAAAGCTATTCTGATCTCCTGCTTCCCCAGATGTCTGTCTTTGGAACTGCAGCTCTAATGTGCTGCAGTGTTTGCTTCCGTTAACTGCTTCCAAACTCTGCCACTGATCAGCCTGTGCTCCAAGTCAGGAGAAAGAGAAACCAGTCCCTTGAGCAGGCCCTAGACAAGCCAGATCATTAGACATTTAGTCCACTCTTTTATTTCCATCTTAAGGAGGAGCCCAGAGAAGGGAAGCTTCCTCCTGGGTGCACATGCTACCCTAGGTAGATGGAGGTACACAGACAGGAGGGCAAAATGCCACAAATTTTTCTATCCCTTTTGCTGTAATCTCTTCTTGGTTTTACATTTGCCTGGGTACTTTAGCTTCTCAACTCATATCTAGAGTTCTCACAGAGGAATTATTGTACGTATATTGTGTTAACTCAGTGTTGCTATGGGAGCAGAAGGGTCTGGAGCTTGTTAGTCTGCTGTTCTGCGAACATTACTCTCTCTCACGGACTTTTAAATTTTTTATTATGATTTAAACATGTTTGTATCTACCAATATACTTATCACAGTTCCTTTAATATAGATGTTGCTCAGTTACTGTTTGCTGGATCTATGAATGAAGGATAACAGATGTGTCCCAGGGAGATGGATCTGACAGCTGTAAGCAAACTGAATTGGAAGCACAGAGATCAGCAACATAGAAACAGTCAGAGGTCCAATGCTATTGTGCACATGGGAGATGGTCAGTGCCCAGCATTGGCATGTTGGAGTGATTAGGTAAAAGAGCAGGTAGATGTGAAGTGTTTTAAAAAGAATGGTACCATGATGTTGTACAGTTTAATTAGGTCCCTGCAGTGCTATTGTAACCTATCAGCCCATACTCACACGTCTGCCGTCTGTTTCTTTAACACCCTTGTCTTGGCCTTCAAGATCAGCAATTGTCTAAACTCACTTCCACTTTTCCCTATGTGGATTCTACCCCAGTAAAACTAATAAGCTCACCTCAAATGAACAAATATTACACTTGTATTTATGCCTGTGTAGACATGGTAATACTCTTCTATGAAGTGCATATTAACTCATGTTCTAGTTCTATACTGCCACTGAATCTTTGCTCAATTCTCACTTTTTCTGAGAAGCACCTAATGTCTACACAAAACCTCACAGTATTCTCATTTCATGAATATCTATAGCCCATAGTCAAAAACACTTTTATGTCAAACAGATACTGCATATTATTTCACTGATGGTTTCAACTATATGTCTTTTCCCCTTGATGGAAAAGACTGCTCTTCTCATCCCTCCTTGATTCAAGAATGGGTATGAGGACATGAAGACATGTTTTATACATGTGTTGAATGGAACTCTGTGGGTCAACTAGATTTTGGCTTAATACCTGCAAAACCTATGTAGTAGTTTGGTGTTTCCTGAAGTCAAAATCAAATATCTTCTTCAAGGGGTCAGATTCTCCCATGTCCAAAATTTTGCAAAGAAATATTTCTATTCTGTCTTTTGCTCCTCAAAGTCCACCCACACCTCTGTACTCACTGCCTCTCATACGCAGACCCAAATGCTCCTTCAGACATAGTCATCTAAAACGTAGTGAGTTTGCAGACCTCAGAATAGCAGATATCAAGGCCACATTCTACAACCACACCAAGTTGTACTGTACATCTAATAGATTAAATGGCCCCATAATTGTCTGCTCTAATTCATTTACTTATTTGATAAAAATATGCAGATGGTCATCAACTTATGATAGGGTTATGTCTCCATCAACCCACTGTGAGTTGAAAATATAAGCTCAAAGTGTGATTTCTGCATATTGCTTTCGCACCATCATGAAGTAGAAAACTTGTAAGTCAAATCATCATAAGTTGGGGATTGTCTGCACTGCAGCCACATAATCTGTGTTGATTACTATATAAATAAGATATTCTCTCTGGAACTAATGAGGTAATAATATAGTGGAGATCACAGAAACAAAATATTGAAAATGATGTGCTACAGTGCAATGATAAAAACTGGAGCTTGTATTGTGAAATAAGAAAGAGGGTCACTTAGCTCTTTCGGTCAAGAAGGAAAGATCATGGTTGTTTTTACTGAGAATCTCTCCTGCTACTGTGACTGCTACTGTAAGTCAGAGAGAGTGAAGGCATCTTTTTCCTTCCTTGTTCTTCACTATGTTTCCTCAAATCCATGCAGCAGAGCAAAGCAGTAGAATCTCCTACTTTCTTCTTCTTTTCCCTGTCTAAACCTCCTTACCCACCTTTAGGGCTCACGGTGGATTTGGATCCTAATCTATGAACTTAGATCTCAAATCTCTTGCCACTTACTGGGACTTGTGTTTCAAATGTCTTGAACATTTACTGAAGCTGTTGATGATTCTTTTCAGAATGATAAGGGTCTTACTAGCTACCAGAGATCCTGGTTCCGTGAATGTATAAACAAATTATGTTGTGGTTTAATTCCAAAAGATTTAAGTGTACCCATCTACCACTGGTCTATCTGGACTTCAGCTATTCATTTTGTAGCAATATTTTATCAGCTAAATTCATGATGCAGCACCATCTTGTAGTAAACCCCAAATGAGACTCCATTCACTTATTTAAACATCTCCACCATTTTATTCTTGTATTATTGTGATTCCTTGATCTCATCTTTGTTCCTTCATTCTAAATATTTCACTCAGCCCTCTGAAACACCCACTGCTCCTTAGTTAACAAATGTTGCAGGTATCCTCTGTGTTTACGGCTCCTTCACCTCCTGCCTTTTTCATCAAAGGGAAATGCTCCCCTTGAAGCTCTTTCAAATGGGGCTGTTTATGTCCCATACACTTTTTTTTCTTTCTCAGTCCTGTATGACTCTAACACTACCCCTCCTTAATATTTTTGGAGGAAAAAGCTACTTTTAGATATACCTCCTTTCCTTACTATCAAAGGAACATATAATACTTCAGTTCATTAATAAAGACTTTGTCACCTATAATGGGAATTGGAAGTAATTTTAAGTCCAGATCATGGTGAAAATTGTGAAAAAATAATTCCTTCTAATAACAGGGACCTATTTTTGCACATCAGTGAAATGAGAATATATATAGATTAATAAATTATTACATTGCTCAAAATGTCCAGAAGATGATTAAAATAATGCCATTTTATGTGTTAAAATGAATGAAAAACCTTCTAGCCTCTTTGTTCAGTATTGTTTTCTCCTTCTGTACAGAAATTAAAGTAGAAATCAATAGAATATCTAAAAATACCAAAATATTTGGAAATAAAACAACAAATATATAAACAATTCAACGGAAATTAGAAAATATTAAAATTAATAAAAATGTAAATACATCATATAAAAATTTGCAGGATGCCAATAAAGCAGTGCTGAGAGAAATATACATAGCACTAAAACCTAGTATTGGAAAAGGAAAAAAAAGTCTGAAGACAAAAATCTAAGCTTTCATCTTAATAGATTAAAAAAGAAGACCAAATTAAATCCAGAGCAGTCAGAAAAAAGGAACAATAAAATAAGAGCAGAAAACAATTGAAACAGAGAAACAGTAGAGTAAATCAAGCAAGCTTCTTTGACAAGATCAACAAAATTGCTATTCCTCATATAAGTTTCCTATTACTGTGCTACAAATTATCACAACTTAATGGCTTAAAATTAAACCAACATTAACTCGAATTCTATGGGTTAGAGGTCTCAAGGGCTCAACTAGGTTCTCTGCTCAGGGTTTCGAAAAGCCAAAATCAAGTTGTCCGCTGCGCTAAGCTCTTACCTTAGGCAAGGAAGAAGAATCTGCTTCCAAGATGATTCATGGTATTGGCAAAATTCAGTTCCTTTTCTTTGTAGGTCGTTTACTATTGGCAGTTGGTTGGTTGTTTTAATGCCAAAGAGGCTGCTTAAGTTCTTACATATGGTATCCTCCATCTTCAAAGCCAGCAATGGCATGTGGCATCCTTCATATGCTTCAGATATCTCTTACTTTTCTTACACCAGCAGGAGAAAACTCTCTCTACCTCTTTCTTTTCTTTTTTCCTCTCAAGTAATTAGATTAGACTCACCTGGATAGTCACCTTTTGCCATATAACATAACACGATATAACATGATCATGGGAATAACACTGGTTGGCAAAGGTCATGGGGGCATCTTAAAATCTGCCTACCACATTCTCCTAGCCAGCCTGACAAATAAAATGAGAAAACCAAAATTTTCAACAGCAGGATTAAAGAGGAGATATTTCTACAGATATTAAACAACCAAAGCTGTAGCGTCAGAAAACATACCGGGGTTTGCCAGGGGCTGGTGGTAGGTGTAGAGGTTAACTACAGAGGGGCAGCTCGAGGGAATGTTCTGGGCTGGCGAAACACTTATTTATCTGGATTAGGGTGGTGGTTTCACGACTTTATGCATTTGTCAAAACTCATAGAATTCTACAACAAAGGGAGTGAATTTCAGTATAAGTAAATTTAAATACCAGTTAAAATGTAAATTTTTATAAGAATATTTGACAGTCTCAGTTCTTTATTTTTCATTTTTTATTTATGCACCTTTTTATTTTTGATATGTTTTATAATTTTTATTACATTTTTGTCTTTTTTTTTTTTTACTTAGTGATGTTTTATTTAAAGGGCATTTAATATATTTTTGTAAAAATATAGTCTTTTAAGGGATTCCTGCTATTCAGTTACTAAATTTGCTTGAACAAGTCAAGGAAAAATTTAGTATTCATGTATGCTGTGGATTTAGGGATTTTTAAAAATGAGGTACAGAGTTATATTTCAATATAGGTATACAATGTGTAGTGATCAAATCAGGGTAGTTTGAAATTTATCATTGCAAAAATGTATCATTTTGGGGGTATGAGAACACTTAAGCTTCTCTCTTCTAGCCATTGGACAACATATACATTATTGTTAATTACAGATGCCTAGCACTGTTGTACACTGATAGAACTTATTTTTCCTACCTAGCCATAATTTCGTGTTCATTAACTGACTTCTCACTATCCCCCCTCCCTCTGCCTCTTTCCAGGCTCTAGTAACCACAGTTCTACTTACTTCTAAAAGTTCAACTTATTATTTTAGCTCTTACATATGAGTGTGAACATGTGGTATTTCTCTTTTTATGTCTGGCTTCTTAAAATTTGCCTTTAAGGTATCATTCATCTTTCTTATGTCCTCTCTTGCTCCCTCTCTTTCTCTCACCATATCTTCCTCTTTTAGTTTCTTGCTTCTTTTCTTTTTTCCTTTCTTTTGCCCTTCCATCCTGCCATTGTTTTATACACCAAATATATTTGGTTACCTTAATCATGTGATATGTGCTAGTCCTGGGTTATGGTTTGAAGCACTTGTGCTTAATAAATTCCAGTAATTCAGCTTTTTAAATGCCTCCAAAAAGGTTAAGAATTAGTCAATAAAAAAGAATACGTTTTGGGGAAAATATACACTATCATGAATGCTAATATTTATCTTGATGTTATGAAAACAGCTTAAGGATAGACAAGATATATTATCTAGGTCTACAAATTATTTGCAAATGCATTTTCAACCTTCGATGATTATGATTTTTTCATGAGGCCTTCATAAAAAATTAACATATGTGGCAACAAAGTCATTTAACGAGATATAATAAGACACCTATCTAACTCAAATTTGGTTAGTGCCAAATATTATTAGATTGGTATTTTCTAATGAAATTGACAGAAAGAAGAGAAACCTCATTTCTTTGCTCATAGCTAAGGGACATAAAGAACAGGAAAAAATAAAAACAAGCAAGCCAGTATTTTTGTGAGTGAAAAGTTAGGATGTTGTTGAATACGTCCATGTAGGAGAAATAGAGGGTCCAGATTGGTATGACATTGTTAAAGATAGAAAGAAAGAAAAAATATTAGAAATATTTAAGAGGAAAATTTTCTGGATATATTATTTATTGCATGTCTTATTTTTTTTTATTTCACATAACTTACTATCAATTTAGAGTTGAAGAAATAGTTGATTAATATGTAGAGGAAAAGGAAAAATCACTTTTATTAAATTTTACTTTTTTATTTAAAATTTTTTTTATTGTATCAAAATTAATTATACATATTTTGTGGGTTCAACATTGAGATATGTTGATCAAATCAATATTACTAGCATATATATTGTTACAAATCATAATTATTCTTTACGCCCCTTGTCCCATCTCTCCCCATCACCCTCTCCCTCCCCCCTCCCTCCTCTAATTACCCTAGATTTCTTCTCTCCTTCTGAAAGAATAATGGTTACTATGTTGATTTGTTGCCTAGATGATCTGTCCAATGATGAGAGGTGTGGTCAGTTCCCCCAATATTATCATAGAGCAGATGCTTCTTCTGTCACTCTGAAATGGGCTTTGTGGGGAGAAACATCTTTTCTTTATCTCTGCTGGTGACTCTCCTTGTGTCAATGTACTCCAGTGGCTGGTGAACCATCTGCATGGTGGTTGTGGTGTCCAGCTACTTTTGTGGCAGTCATGGTTATTGTGGTGGCTGTGGTGGGCCACCCACATGGAGGTGATGTTTTTGGCATGCTCCTTGTTGCTGGCAGTGTGCCTAGTTGTGGGGAGTGTCCAGTCCCCAGACCCATGCCTCAGGTCCCCAGGCAGGCCCCAAGGTGCTGGCGTGCTGTGCCTGGTTGTGGGAGGGGGGTCCAGTACTCACTGCATGCCTCGGGTCCCTGGGAAGGCCCCAAGGTGCTGGAATGGTGTCTGTTTGTGGGAGGGGGGTCCAGTCCCCTTCTTCAAACTTTGTGTCTCTGGGCAGGTCCTGAGACCCTGGCAGTGTGAATGGTTGTGGGTGGGGGTCTGGTCCCCACTCCATGCCTCATGTCCCCTGGCAGCTCCCAAGGTGCTGGTGGTGTGCCTGGGCCAGAACTAATTTTTTGTCCTTTGCTTACTTCTAAAATGGGGAATATTCCTGTGTGAACCAGTACTTGAGCTGTGTGGTTGAGTTAAATTGCTGCTTTGCTGTTGTTTCCCTAGGGAAGGCTTTTTGTGCAGCTCAGGGTTTAATGGTTGACTTCATAGATACTTCCAGCTCCCCAGAATCTTGGTGCACCTGGTTTGTGTAGAAACTCTGATATGGGCCTTAGTTTTTCCATCGAACTGCACCCCATGCAATTGTGCATTCCCGACCAGTCTCCTCTGAGTGGTCCTGCACTGATTGGGGGGTGGATCAGCTGTCGTTGCTGTGTCCCAGGGTTCTCCTGGTGGGCCTGTCCCTCCCACCACCCATGCTCTAAACACTTCCCATGGGATGGGCCATGCACCGGTCCCTTACAATGCCCACCAGCCTCTCAACGACTCCCCCTTTTCAGCTGTTCTGGCTCTTTGCTCCTGCATGAAATCAGGTAGTGTTATGCCTACAATTTTATTTTTTTTGTTCAGGATTGCTGTAGCTATTCAGGGTCTTTTTTTGTTCCATAGGAAAGTTAAGATTTTTTTTTACATTTCTTTGAAGAATGCCATTGGTATTCTGATGGGATTGCATTGAATCTGTAGATTGCTTTGGGTAGTATAGACATTTTCACATTGTTAATTCTTCCAATCCAAGAGCATGGAATATCTTTCCATCTTTTTGTGTCTTCTTCAATGAGAGTGATGGGAGAAAGATTGATTGGGGGGGGGGTAAAATATGGTAAATTTTTTAAATTGCTTTTGATAGAAGTGGGACCACTATTTAGCCAAGGAGTATTAAAATAATTAACTAAAGATAGATTTCCTAAATTTTCAAGTACCTGAAATGTGACCTATTTCATAGTCAGACTCCTCTAGCCATTTTTAGTTTTCAGGACACTAAAATAAAAAAGGACATGTGGTAACATTTGTTCAGTTTTATACTTGGGCTGGCAGTGTTTGACAGAAAGTTAAGATCAAAGAAATGAGAAACCACGTGAAATACAAATGATCAACCTGAATAAATGATAAAACAGTGTTATCCGTACTAGAATAGATTATAGTGATTCAACTACTTGGATACCCTGTTGTCAATATAGAACAAAAATATGAATAAAAGCATGCCTTAGCTGCAAGACAACACATTTATTGTGAGCAGTGGAGTATAGAGTTTAAGATACTGCCATAGAGGAATTCCCCAAGTTAATTAGTTCAAACCGTACTGAAGAAGTGATTATATGATGTAGAGATAAATTTTATTTTAGTTAAGGGACTCAATGTTTTGAGAGACCATGGTATTGGAAGAGGGATCTGCATTAATTTTGAAATACTTGAGGACTCTTATGTGAATAACAAGTGAATAAGAGCACCATATGTGAGCTTCACTCTACATAAGAATTTCTTCCTTACCTAGCCAGAGTGACCTCCAAGATCCAGTAAGTCCAGAACACATCTAGGGCAGTGAGCAGCCCTCTTCCATTTATTCTATCCTAAGTAATTTCTATAATCTAATTCCTGTAATTCCATCAAGAATCTGGGCCAATTCCCAACGTGATCCTCTTTTCTCTTCCAAACAATGAGGATCACAATACTCACCATATCCACTTCATAGGAGGATTACATTTATAAAAATTTATAGTATCATAGTAATTGGTGCATAAAATGAATGTGATAAATAGTATAACTGATAAAGCTCAGAATCCATATAGGATATTATTCTTGTTATTATTATTGCTGCTGCTGTTATTATTATTCTTAGAGCAAGTAGGAACAGCAGCATTATCTGATGGTGATAATTGGATTTTGTGAAATATTCGTTGTCTTCTGATTGATTAGTGAATTGGTTAATGATTCCCTGACGGGCCTCTTGCTTTCCTTTTGCACAGAACATGACTTATGATTAGACTTACTAGGTTGCTACTGAACACTGAAAAGTGCAGATGGAAACATCAGAAAAAAAAATCATTCATTAGGGAATCACTTCAACTTCAGAATCCTTCTGAATGGGAAAATTGTGAAGTCACTTTTCCTTGAGATTTTTTTTGTTAGTTTTGTTCTATTTTGAGAAAAATAAAGACAACTATCAGTCATTCACAGTATGGAAACAGTGAGATGGCTCAGATGGCCCTGAGAGACTGTGGTTGAGCAGTAACCATCCTTTGGACCTTCCCAACCCCTCAAACACACACACACACACACACACACACACACACACACACACACACACACACTCTCTCTCTCTCTCTCTCTCTCTCTCTCTCTCACACACACACACACACACAGATTTTCCTAATAGCTCCCTCAATACTGTCTCATTTCCCTGACATGAAAATCAACAGGGGTGATTTTACAGTCCTGGAGAAACCTCCTCCCTCTGGGAAGCCCTGGAGAATAACCCTATTGGTTGATCTGTGCAGCTCTCCATGGGGCAGTAAAGGGAGGAGTGCTGGAGCAGCTCAGGATGTAAAATTGCTCATGAGGTAGAGGCAATGGTTTTGCCAGGTAAGCTTCAGGCTGCTTAAGCATCCTCTTCTAGCTGGAACTCCTCTCAGCAGCCAGGTAAGTTTTAGGGTAAAACCAGAGGATAAGGTTGGCCCATCAATGGAATATTTTAAGATATCATTACTAAAGTTTCTAATTGGCTCACATGCACTTCTTTATCTTGTCCCCTTATTTCTCTCTTGTCCTTCAGTCCTCAACCCAGGAACCTCATGTCCTGTGTCTTGTCCTTCTCACATCTGCATTAAGGGAAAGATATGAAGTCAGCTAACTTCTTAAATCTAATGGTGTATAGGTGAACTTTTTCTAAGAGGTAAGAAAATCTCTGATCCTATCTAGTAAATGCATTGCCTCTGAAGTCAAGGAACTCGTAGTCACTGGAACTAATGCAGAAGATAAATGTCACCTGTAGAATACTGCACAAGTATTTGTATATTGGATAGACATTGGATTTTTAATATTTCTTTTATCTAGAACCTAGAATGATTGGAGTTTGGGAATGTTCTCTTTGAGAGGGGAATTTGTGGCTCTACCATCAGGTGAGGGGCAGTTACAATTAATCTCTATGCCAGGAGGATTTTTATTCCTGTTTCTTCAGATCCTCCCTGTCTGTCATATATCTCAGTATAATGATGGGTAAATTTCCCCTTTTAAGACCAGTCTAAATAATGAAATTGGGATAAATAATATAATAAAATAACATAAAAATAAAATAATTGAACAGAATAAGATATTATCTATGAATGTCTTAGAATGCCTTAAACCCTTGAAGATTCCCTGCAAATGAAAGTTTACTTTTTGTTTCTTAGTTTGCTGCTACTCACATAATAGAGATTTTATATATATATTTTTATTTCCACCTCCTTCCATTTAGTATCTAGAATGAGGCCACATAACTTGTGGGAGCCTAAGGGGCAGATACAGAACACCTACACAGTCTGTTTTTTTATAAATGTGGCAGTATACACAGCAGGGTCAGGGCCAAATAAAACTTTCAAAGGCAGAATTTGGGGTTTAAAAGCCTAATCTTCAGGTGATAGACTTGAACTCCACCTGTTTTCTCGATCATAGGTGATAACAATATCTGAGGAACCACATCAGGGATCAGAGGTCTTCTCTAGAAGACAATTTTGACTTTGTCTTCTCTAATTGAGCCCCCAAGTTCCCATTGCACTCAGTTGTAATCTTCCTCAACAAAGGCTATGCAGTCCTCTTCTAATCTGTTTTGTTACTAACCAGGTGTTTGACTGAGATAGGTTATTTTTATTATTTAGCTTCAGGTTTTTATTTAGTAATATGTGAACTACGTCACTTTTTACCTCTCCTACCTTTGAATTTTTTTCTCTTTATTCCTTTTCTTTTCTCTCCTTCCATCCTCCTGCCTTGTCCCCTCTCTCATTTATCTACCTCTTAAAATTTCCTTCATTCCACTCTTTATTATAATTATTTGAAAACTTAATAAGTATTATTATGAAATAATAAGTTTATTGAAAGGACAGAAAATGTATGCTGGCAGTGTAATAGGTCACAAATTTAAATGAATAATCAGCTCTCTTTCATAAGAGGAATGGAATGTTAAAGCTGTGGGAATTTTAATCAGAAATCTTTTAAAGAGTATCTTTTGGGAGATTTTAGAAACAGCTATAATATTTTTGATTCAGCCTGAGAGTGGGTCAGCCAGAAATGATGCCTGCCTTGTTCAGATGTACTTCATCCACACCTTCTCAGCCATTGAGTCTGGTGTAGCTATGGTTGGGGTGGGATGCTCAGTAATTGCAAAGCAGAGGGTAAATTATTAAAAAAAATTACAAGGGATACAGAATTAAATGTGATTCTTTGTGATATATGTGAATCTATATGTTTTCACCTTCATTGATTGCAAAGAACTCTGGCCAAAGAACCCCCCCCCCCCCCCCAAAAAAAAAAA